>NC_037594.1:26302236-26602236 GCF_003073045.1 Pomacea canaliculata | reverse complement strand
TAGAGATGAATAACTTGTTTCTGCCATGGCGTGAGATATTGTCAGTCGTCTTCTTCCTTTTTTCCTTGCCCCATCCAATGTCCTGCCTTCTTGTATCGATGAAAACTTGGTTGGTGTGGCAGGAAAGTGCTTCCACTTAGAGGAGATTTCGCTCTATGAGGAGAGAGGAAATGGAATAGGAAAGATGAGTAACCGGAGAAAACTTTTAACGGCCAGCCCTGAACAGGTGTTATATACACAGAGTGTCCCCAGACGAGATCTGAACCAAGGGCCTCATCTTGCAACTACATACTGGACACCCAGCAATGTCTTGTTGGCGCTGATTGCCTCACTTTTTAAAATATCTTTTTACTGACTTGTCAAAGTCAAGTGAGTAAACTAAGATGAAACTGCGGTGAAGGGAGTAAGATGTGAAGGTGTCCACATGAAAAGAAGTTAAAAAAGTTTAGCACACTCGTCTAGCACACTTTAAACCAGAACAGCGCTGGTTCAAACCCGCTCGGAGGTGTATCAGGCAACCTCCCCTTACGGGAGCTTTTACATGCCATCTCCCATTCACTTACAGCTTAATTCCTTCTCCCCATCCACTACAGACTGATTCAAAGATACATTACAAAGATAAGTTAGTAGCAAAGCAATGGCCATGAAATGTCTGCTTCTAAAACTTTCTTGTAACACGTTGGAGTGCACTCTCTTTTCAAAGATTTACAGTGCGATCTTTTCTGTCTGTGGTGCATCTTTTATGCCTACCCCTCCTCTCTCTCTCTCTCTGTATTCTTTTAGTACGCCAATGACATGATTGGCCAGTTTAATTCTTGAATTCTTGAATATACATTCATACCTATAAAGAAAGTCCAAGCTAAAAATACTCCACCCCTAGCGACGGACTAAGGTACTACCCAGCTGATTCCTATGAACGCTGCTCCAAGTGCCTCCATCTCCCCTTCCCCACCCATGCACATGAACTTTCTTGAACCCCCGCTCATAGATATTCCGTCAACACAACAAAACATCTCGGGTGTAGCCCCGGCCTCGTCATAAAGCCGACTGCGCCGAGCCTCTGTCATTGCTTTTCATTTTCATCGAAGCATAAAAACTGACTGGAAGGATGCCACTCTGTAACGACGAGAACCGATCTTGTATCGACTTTTTTATCTATATTTTTTGGGGGGTCGGGGTTAGGGAGGAGCAACGGTTGGGTAGGTGGCCGGAAATGAGACAGCGACTGGTGGGAAGGGGGGAAGGGACAGGAGTTCACAGGGTCAACAGGTCACGTCTCAGAACCCAATTTCTGTTTGCCTACAAGGGAGAAATTTTTTATAATTCTCTTGATAGACGGACAATTGCCTGATAACCTTGAGAGATGTACTCTACAGCTTTATCGAAGCTATATAACTGGAACAAAACTTTGAGGTAAATCTTTATGCTTATCCCCAGCATTACAGGCTATTCATTGTAAAGTGCAATATGAAAGCTTTCACAAAAGGATCAAAGGAGTTTAAATGGAGCCAGAGCTATGAAGCAAGAATAAGTTGTTTCCATCGGCCAAATTCCAAAAAAAAAACGTATTAACTTCGTAGACACAGTGCGATCCCCAGACACCGAGGACACTATTGAACCCGTGACCCCAGGGAATTTTTGCCACCGCTTTGTAGATACAGTTCCAGTGGTTAAACAACATCTGTGAGTTCTGGACACTGATTTACAACTTCAGAAAGAAGACGATTTCCGTTGAGTTCCACATATTCCCCTAGGGTAGGGGTTGTGAACCTTCGTCCCTCCAAGGGCCATTTGATGTTTTGAACATCAATCGCAGGCCACGCAAAATGATTTACTTAAAAATGAACCTGTGTAAACACTTGTACAACGTGTACAACCTCAGCCTGCCTGGTCCTGCTGTTCTTTGAGTCACCACACTCTCCCTTTTTGTAATTTGGTGCGGAAATATAAGTTTGTAATTAAAAAGTTCTTTAATAATAATAATAATATAATAATAATAATAATAATAATAATAATAATAATAATAATAATAATAATAATAAGCGTGTTTGTATAGCGCCTTTCTCGACAGCAGGACTCAAAGTGTCAGCGACCTCAGTGCACTGCCCAGGACGATGAAATAACTGTCCAATGAAGAAACAAAACAAAGATAAATCGGCGATGTGACAACATCCCACAATGTGGCCATATCCAGTTTCTCTCAGTAAAAACGCGGGAAGAAGAGCAAGTGTGAAGAATAGGGCATCCAAAAAAAGCCATCTTCAAGCAGTCAGCAAAAGGGAGATCACACACACACTCCTTTTCAAACAGTCAGAGGATGGATTTAAATTTAATCTTTGTTGTTTAATCGTTTATGCAAGTAAACAAGTTAAAGCAGCTTACAGGGTTTTCCAAGTGGAAAGTGGTTCGTAAATCAGAAATGGTGGTCACCATGGTTACACGTGTCCGTGAAAGAGGCGCAAAAATCTGTATGTCAAAAATCCAAAGATGATGATGATGATGATGATGATGATGATGATGATGATGGTGATGATGATGATGAAGAAGAAAAAGATTTATATAGAACTTTTCCTATGATTTGCTCATAGAGCTTTGCATAATGATAATATAGAGACTGAATCACCAACAACCACACACCCATACTAGCATAACCGACATGTTGACGTCTACGACACTCAAGCACTCATACACAGACACACGTGACAGACACACGTGACAGACACACGTGACAGACACACGTGATGCACGCTCGCGGTCAGTTCACGTTGAGTTGTCCGGAGCGAAGCGCCGCCATGTATCTCCTCTTATTCGTAGAACTACGACATTTCTCAAAGAATATTTGACGTCATTTTTCCAGCTACCTATGACGAAGACCGTCTTTTGTTTTTTTCAGCTCACGTGACCATTAAAAATGCTTTCTTCATGACGTCGTTTTCTTTCCCAAAATGACGATGAACAAATGACGTACACATGACGTCAGACACAAGATGTACTACAACTCATTACTCTCACCCTTGCTGAAAATATTTTAAAAGTCAATAAAGTGTTGGGAAGTGTCGTGAACTCCGGGGAATCAGCTCGCGAAGAGGGTCAGGGGTTGCGATTGCCGCTGCCTCGGGCTGATCACACTCTCGACACCTCTACCACTGACGCCGACATTTACTGTACGAGCACACTTACACTAAATTGCTAATTATACTTTAATTGACTCTTGAGCCACCAGCACGTGTCCCCAGTAACAACACAAGACAATTCAGTGTGATTAACAAGAGTTTTAACGATCGAGAGGTTTACAAATCACTTTACAAGATTATATAATTCCAACTATGGCCGTTCTCTAGATGCCCCATTACGTTTCTATCCCTAGTCCCTATATATCCCTATATATGGCCACTTCCATAAATTCCTTTATAACCCTCTTGGTATGCAGTGCTCCCCTCCACGGTTGATGTCCATGTCCTCACCTTCCGGTCCCTACTCACAACCGATCTTCCGTCTTCATTAGCGTCCAGAGGTGTGGCGTCCATCACCATGGTCTTCATTTGCTG
This sequence comes from Pomacea canaliculata, assembly GCF_003073045.1. Taxonomy (NCBI): domain Eukaryota; kingdom Metazoa; phylum Mollusca; class Gastropoda; order Architaenioglossa; family Ampullariidae; genus Pomacea; species Pomacea canaliculata. The sequence continues at coordinate 26,598,688 of NC_037594.1, read as the reverse complement.
GCCGTGGTGATGGACTGCACACCTCTGGCAGTTAATGGTTGTCCACTAGAGTAACCCCTGCCCTTTAAATGTCACGACACAATATTGACAGCTACCATCTGTCCCTCAGACTCACCACTGTCATCCCCTTCCAACGCTTCTAAACTGACAGATGGCGCTCGTACCCAACAGTCATCACCGACACCCGCCTGTAGCGACTCAACACCAACAGGTGACGCTCGCACTCCACGATCGCCACCGTAACCCTCCAGGTTCAATTCTGACAGCCGTCACGCGTTGTTTAATGCCAAGGCCTCGGTGGACCCATCGTGGACTCAATAACATTTAGTTTATTGCAACCGGCGTGAGCGTTGCTCGTGAATAGAAAGTCCGATTTTGTGGTGGTTCTTCATTCAGTTACAGGTATGAGGGGTTGGGGGAGATACAATAGTACGATGGAAAACCGTCTACCTCTCAGTCATCAACTAGTTAGGTAGAGTTTGTCCGCAGCTAATCAAACAGAATGGCTTGAGAATGGTAGGTTGGTAGGCTTGACCAATCGCGAGTGAAGAGGATTCTGGGCGTGGATGCAAGCCCCAGAAGTAATACTCTGTCACCGGATATCGAAAGGCGCAGGTCGTAAAGAGAGGTTGATGTCTATCCAGTTGGTAATCGTGACTACTCCACCACGACATACCGGAAGTTGCGAAGGTCCTCTCTTCATCATAGTCCTGGACACTTTAATCTCCCCAGTGTTTGTCTGACTCTCGAGGTTGGTAAACAAGTCTTGGATCATGTCATTAGCCGTTGTTTTGTTGTAGGCAGCAGTTCCGGCCTGGAGGTGAGGGACGAGACACGTGTTGGTGCAGGGGAATGCTGGCGTGGGCAGTTCATTTTAATCCCTTTAGTACGTGTTTCGCCTGTAATGGAATCTATGATCGATGAGGGAATCAACGATCACACTTTACCGAGCTCGTCATTGAGTAGCGAGAGTGCCCTCCGCATCCCAAGAGACATTTGAGTGTAAACTAAGTGAGGGATGAGTGCATGAACGAGTGTGGTGTGCGGGATTCGGTAATTAAGAGCAGGAATTGACGGATGTGTTTTCCGGATTAACAGTAAGAGGATTAACGGGAACCTCGGAGAAGGAGCTGTTTGGAGTCATTTGATGTTTTTTATGTTTGTGTAAATACCGTAAAAGTTCTCGTTCTTATTAACAAATCTTCTAAATTTTTAAAACTAAACTGCATGAAGTTGGTAATTGGGGACGTACCCTGGGACTCGGAGTCATTAGTGAGGTTGTGGAAACCATGTGAGGAGAATCTGCTCGATGTCGCGGCTTAGTTACAACACCTCTGTTTACTCCGGATGCTTGTTGTCAACAAAATACTTAATACTGTTCACTTCATCAAACTGCACTCCATTCATGCAGATCTCTGCTTTGCCATTTCCGTTGGTGTTGACTATGATTTTGCTCTTGTCAGTACTGGTCTCCATCCCGTCTCTCAGGTTTTGTAAGGTCTTGAAGTTCGATGATGTCGACTGTCATCAGCTCATCGTCTTCGGGGAAGCGCGTTGCCCAGGCCTCCCACAGATGGAAACGATATTGAGAAGGTTGTGAATGGTTTATCTTATGATGTGTGAAGGGTTTAGGTTGATTCTATCATCACATGTCTTCATATGTTAATCTTTACTTTTCAGACATTTTCTTTTATAAAGAAGTACAGAAGGGACTTCTTTCTTGACATGGAGATGCATGGTGTCTTGGTATCTTGGCAGGGACGTACTCAGATTTGAAGATATTATTCCAGAATAGAAACCCAACACACAGAAATATACGATAGGAATGCTTTAAGGTATTTAGCTAAGGTAGGTAAGTTTAAGTCCATGTTTCCTTTGCAAAATGTTCGACTGCGAAATCACAGAAACATTTCGAGGAAGACATATTTCAAATGGGGATTATTTGCGTTGTGAATGAATTTAATTATTTTTATTGAAAATTTTTAATTTGTACAGTTAAAGTTAAAAACATATTTCCTAGATTTACGACAAATAAGCTCAAAGCCTGGCAGCGGTTACATGAATTTTTTTGGGAACGAGACTACCTTTGATGAGCACAGAATAGCATCGGACAACACTGAATTTAATTCTTTGTATAAAAAATTCTCACAACCAAGAAGCTACCACTGATATAGCTCAATCTCCAAGCTATTTCTGCCGATCCAAATCGGTTATTCTGATTGCATTGCTGCTCGACAGGATCATCAAACAGAGAAATTAGAGGCACTGGCCATCACAGCTGTCTTTATACAGAAACGCCAGAGAAATGACTTTGAAAACGAGATTACAAGGAATAAAGTTCTGTTCTTGTCCAATGAAGTGCACACTGGAAGGCTTCATAATGCTTGCTTTTCCAAGCGAGATACAATTTTTCTTCCTGTCCTGCCCACGCACAACATTTCCAGAAGGATACTTGGACATTCACGACGTGATCGTCGATGTGCGATGATACGCATCATCAGCGATGAGATAAAAATACACCTTGCACACTTCTGCATTTCAAAGTTTAGAAGATTCGGATGTTCTTGAAGGTTTCAATAATTTTCGTTATTTACAAAGGAAACAATTTGTCCGCATGAGGTCTAATTTGTTTCCTGATGTTATTATTGGTCTTGATCTTCCCACTTCTTCGTTCTCGAGAAATGGATCCATTTATACTTATTGAACTCCCAGACTCCCGCAGGACATACTTTTACAGTGCAGGTACTTCAGAGATTGACTATTCTTTGATTATTAATCTGACTACCATGGAAACTTTCTATCACAATTTCTTTCTTCATCATACAAAAGAAATTTAATTGAAACCAAACAAACATTTCAGACATTTTATTGTCCAGTCTTACTGAGACTTAATATAATGTACTTTTGAGCTTCGCCAGTTGCTATGATTAATCTTGGACCTCCGACTTTGTACCCGGAAGCCATGCAAAGTTCTTGTAGCTTTTCACACAGTCTTGACAATCTGCTCAGGTGTGGTCGTACACCCGATGACACCTCATTCACCACCACCAACCATCCCGGCACCACTCACACCTCTGTCGTCATGGGCGACCTCAATGTACGACAGGTGGTCTCAGGAGGATACTGAAGGATTTTTAACGGATATTCCGGACCACAAGACTCCGAGGTGCAATATGAAGCAAGCAGCTCGCCATTTCTGTAAACAGCTGCTCCCAAGGGCTTGCACCTCATGGCCTCGTCTCAACCGGACACACCGACATGTAGGTCGGGCCCATTTTTTTGCACCTGGTGTAACGGCGTTATTGATGGCAGTGGTGCAGGTAAACTATCAGATAGCAATGGGCAAGGGCGGTGACTAGCGAATCTCCTTGGACTGTAAAGTTTCCTTGTTCGTTGTTTTTTTTTTCTTTTCTTCTGCTGGGGTCGTATGCAAACGAGGCAAAGGTCTTTAAGGACGTAGCTATATATGATTGATAAAAGGCGAAATGAAGCTTAGTGGCACTGTACCAGTACCCAACCCTTAGCCTAAGAGTGCGTTTTTAAGATGAAATATTTATTCCACTACAACGTTTTGGTCTTAGGGAGAAGCAGCAGAGAGAAGAGAGAGAGAGAAGGGAGGGAAAAATAGGGGACAGAGAGCTGGAAATGTAGAGCACTTACCGAACTGGCTCAAGTAACTGAGGTCTTAGTGCAAATTAAGGTTTTTAATTCAATAGTGAGATTGCAGATTGAACAATGTAACAGAGGGTGGACGCATCAAACAAATCCAAGATAGACAAAGAAAGAAAACAAGAAAGAAAAAAAGTAAAGGTACACATATGTTCTCTTTGTACATGCATCGGGACAGGCCTTGCTGGACTTCGTCTTCTGTTGACGACCTCCACCTACAGCAGGAAGCCCAAAAAAATGACATCCGGAAAACAAAACAAAGAAAATGATATTATCTAACTGCTAAATCCGCTTGGATGCTTATTTTTAGTAAGTCGTGAGAGTTGTCCGCTCTTATCAGTGTCATGCATATCTTGAAAAAAGCCTAAAAGAGAATTGAGAGGCTCAGCCATCGACGGTAGTCATCGGCAGGGACGGAAAGAAGAAAAAAATCGACGACAGCTTGTCAGACGTCACTTATAGCAACTGCAACAGCGGTTATAAGATTTCTGATGTTATCTAGCTTGAGAAGAGTCCATTCACTGCCTCTAGTGTGCGAGAAAGAGAGAGAAAATTAGAGAAATAGAGAAAAACAAAAGCAAAGGTAAATGAAAAATCTCAAAAGTCACTCTGTTGTAAGACTGGATACTTGTTTGCGTCGGTTTCTACTACTCCTCCAGGTATGGCTGACCGTTTTTCTCGGGTTACAAATGCAAACAAAAATGCTTATGTAGATTCACCAAGCAGCCCGTTAGTTTTAAAGCTTATTAAACAATCCTTATTGTATCGCTTTTTGCGGCTAAGAAAAGAGATCCACAAAGAAATTCTCGACCAACTGAATAAATGAGCAGGTTTTTAAATAAAAGCTAAATTTATACAAGGTTTTATACAGAACACCTGCATGGGGCTTTGAAAATAATCTTCGTCATGGTTCAAACATCAAAGGTACAAGTCTACGGCCCTGTTTTCACGGTCTGCCACACAGAGAGAGAAAAAAAGGTGTGGCGACGGTGGTGGTGGTGGTGATGGTGGTGGTGGTGGTGGTGGTGGTGTGTGTGTGGGAAGTAAGGTTAAGTATAAAGAAAACCTCGCCTTAAAGACAGATGCAGATCTCGCAGTAAACAACGCCAACATCATCAGCCATGTCGCATTCCTCACCGATGTCCTGTCACCTACAGATCTTATTAAACACAAAGAACAATGTTGTCTACCCCTTGCCATGATTTTATTCAGCAGAGACCGCAGATTGCCTTAAAGTGGATACCTGCCACTGCAAAGTACCAGGCAATGCCCTTACAGACAAATTGTCAATGCAAAGATCGACGAGGAAGCAACAGGAGACTTCCAGAACTTTGAAGGAAGCGACAAAACATGATGCAGCAAGACTGACCAGGTAACCATCCTTCAATTAAATTTCGACCATAACGGATTGAAACACTAGCTCTACCTCGAGTATCGGATTGGTCACTAGCCCCTCTACCTATCCCAGACGGACAATCCATCACAACTCACCTTCTGCTAGACTGGGTGTGCATGAAGACCCGGGTCTCCAAATTTGGACACCTGTGACTCGGAGGACCTAAGAATGTGTCCACGTAAGGGAGCGACAGAAAAGAACAATACCGTATATTCAACCCAACCCGGAAACCATAAAAAATAATAACACACAAAAAGAAAGAAGTGATTGTAAAAATATTTTATGATGGGAAAAATAGCAGAAGGAGGCTGGAGAAAAATAAAAAAAAGACAAAAAGAAAGAAAGAGAGAGAGAGAACACGCTAATGGAAGTGCACTATGCAAATCCTACAGAAGACACCCCCACGCACTTAATAACTTAGCACTGGATGGCACGAAGAGCACAAGCGGGCGAATAAACACAAGCTGACTCGGAAATGAAACTCATCGTAAAACAGTCACAGAAGGATGAGGTCTGCGCACGGACGCCGGTGGTCGGCGCTGGTGAAATATTGACAATAGGCAACCTGAGTCTGAGGGGAGCATCAGCCCTGAATACTCCATGGGGGTCCCGGCTCCGTTGTCATGTTGTTGTATCGGGTGACAACAGTTCTAAAAACATAAATTAAGACTTGCATGCATGGTGTTGCAGTTTTTGTTGTAATATTAACAAGCAACGACATTCATGGCTGTTACGGATTGAAGGAATGTAAAGGTTAGACCAAATCAATCAATCAATCAATCAATGATATATATACATATCTATAATCAACTTTATTCGATAATTACAAGTACTTCATCAGTTCCTAAGTATTTTTTAGACTGAATATTTTCTCCGGAGTCTGCTGACCTACCCGTATATAAGACACCCGGCGACGGGGCCTGGGTAGAGTACTGGTGGACTTGCATGTCACACCTGGCGGCTGTCAGTTATTTCCGTGAGACATCATTAAACTTGACCTCAAATTGTGTTAAGAATGTGTTCGCTTCTAGGAATAACCACCGCTATTTATCTGCACCTGGCGAGAAGTAGTACCCCTGACGCCATAAATCCAAGAGGAAAGGTCACACAGGTAAGAAGAGAGCAGGTCGAGCACTTTACAAGGTGACGTCACATCGTAACAAGAGCACAGGTCACGCAATGCACAAGGTAACAGGTCATGCACTTTCAGAGGAGCAGGTCAAGTGCCGCTGTGCACAAGGTGACAGGTCATGCAAAACAAGTTCGTGGTTGCAACACCACACGAAAGGGAGGTTACCCCGCGGGGCCAGGATGTGCATGAGCACCTGGAGGTTTGTCGCAGGTGTCCTCATACCCGTCAATTCATCTGCAACGCTCGTCGGTCCCTTCGACAACAATGGACGAGAGATGTGTCACCGTGCCCCGGTTCTGCAAGCGGGCCGAGGTGCTGCAGACTCTGGCTGCTGATGGAAACTGCATAACGGACGAGGACGCGACAACCATAAGGGGAGAGGTCAGCTGTGTCAAATTTCTTGCAAGTAGGAATAAAGCAAATAAAAGCGGCAAGTCTTGACAGCGCAGGGTCATCCAAGAGGCGTTTGCATGTACATTTAGCTACTTCATTCTGGAGGAAAGAAAGAAAAAAACCATCAGAACGAACGTACAAAAAAAAAAAAATGAACGAAAGAAAAGAAGGAATGAACAAAACAACAAACGAAAGAAAAAAACACAAAAACAAAAAAAGTAAACAGCCAACCCCCAAAAGAACAACAACAATAAAAACTGACGAACAAAAAAAAAAGAAAAAAACAAAACAAAAGTACAAACGAAAAAGACAAACAAACACACAAAAGAAAGAAATGCATTATGAAGTTCAAAGGTGAGAGTGCTGGTTGTGAAAACAAAACAAGAATTACCACTAGATGTTTTGCTCGATGTTATTTTTAAAGTGCGGCGCACAGTAAATTTGTGACACAGTATATTTGTGACAGTATATTATACGTTAATACTTGTGTACTGACGTATGTGTCCATGGCACCCCGCTCTGTTGTATCATTCTTCACACACTTTCACTTGATTTCTCTCACTTTTCCATCGTAATAACTGTCGGTCAACAATACTGGTAAACAAGCCATAATGTAGCAGGTGTCGTGTCCAATACCTCAACAGCCTTCAATTTGTCGAGTTATTAAAGTAGATGAGGGAGGGAAGCTATAAACAAACGTAATAAAAAAAATAAAAATAAAAATAAAAACACACAAAATCTACGAGAAAGAATAGATAATCAAACCAGTTCTCAACGAGGCATTCTCTGTACAATAAATATCAATAAATATTAAACAGAATCATGCAGGCTTGTCCAACTTTTTGTACATTAGCATTTCAGTTTTAATTTCCATTTCTTCGTAAGTTAAAAAAATCTCTTTCCTATACATAAAACATTAAATCTTTCCGCTCCTCATTTATGGGTTGGCAGAATCCACTTAAATTTTATTAACTACCACTATTATAGATATCATTGATCATTATTTCCCCCTTTCGTCTCCCTGACGATGTTTTCTTCTAGCAATTAGAAGAAACAGACAGCCTGCAATTAGAAGTTAGTGCTGTGTTTATTTCCTAAATATTTTCTTTAAAAAAAAATCACTTGCGATTGCATTAAATGGGTTTAAAGGTCTACTGTGATACATTTTGTTCTAATGACAGAAAATTTCAAGACAAGATTTTTTAAGACGAAAAGCATCCTGACTTCCGTTCTCGAAATACAACTCCATAAATATTATAAATATGGAGGTGCAATCATGATGTCAAGTTTGCATTCAGATGTGCCTGATTAATATAGGATTCAAATTCTTCCTTGACTGTAACCTTGACAACAAAAGCATGTCCATGCACGATTCTGCTGTCTGTGTTGTTGTCGTTTTTGGCATGGTGATGTTTGTATCTCACTTGCAGAAGGTGGTGGTCATCATCCAGATGTGCGAAGACACCCTCTTGCAATGAAGTTCAGCTAGTCATCAGAAACAAATTGTACCTCACTGGTCCTTTAAACTCTACAGGTGCTGGCCAGTCGCAAGACAGACAATCCCCTTAATCAATGAGCGAATATTGTTTTTAGTGCCGCCAGTCCGCGCGGCCATTTGTACGGCCATTGTCATCGTCTGCGATCGCAGGCGTAGATTTATGATGTAGGTCCTTCCAACCGACAGCGCTAATATGGCGGCCCGCGCGGTGTCATTAACAGGAAACGATGAATTATCGTCCACCCACGCTGGTGGGAAATTATTTGTGTGGAAGGTGTGCATGGGAAGGGGGAACAACGGATGGAGGAGTCAGGGAGCAGAGGTCCAGAGGGGGACAGGCGATGACCTCAACACTGACGTGGGTACTAATATTTCAGGATGTTTCTTACAATTTCGTGCATTCATTTACAGAACTAACCTTTCAGGATGTTTCTTACAATTTCACGCATTCACCGATCCTTAGTGACAGAAAAAACTCTAATGTCAAACGGTACGTTTGCATGAGAACAAAGATGAATACCCTCGACAAAGAAAACTTTACACCAACCGTCATCTCAACGTTCGTGGTGACAAGAACTAGAGAATGCGTGAAAATCAAGGAGGAGGGGTAAGCACTGGGACAGCAGGAGGCGGTGTTTGGAGAGAGAGATAGAATAATTAAACTTTCGAACTGGGTTAGGATTCGGGATTTCTTTGACAGGCCCACGCATGCGCCAGACCTACTCGCCAAACTGCTAATGGAAGAGCTCTCAAATGAGAAATACATTCCTGTCTGCCGGATCCCCAATTGCCTCGTTTTGAGTTTCTTCACAATAGACAGGAACCGTAGTTCCGTAACGTCAGAGTCTGTCAAAGGAAGATTCAGCGTGGAGAGTTGCAGGTATTTCCGGTTTACCACATCAAGTTAGCGCCATTGTATTCTGGGAAAGCGTGACGTCACGATGGTGTAAAGTGGTAAGCTGGGCTCAACAATGAAGCTGACAGAATTCAGACAGGTGAATAAAGTTCAATGTTTAAGATATAGTTGTAACCTAAAACAAGGATGAGAGAGATACAGAGGGAAAAAGAAACTCTGTTATCGAACTGTACAAACTCTTTGTGAGCTGAAGCTAACTACAGCCGGCACCGTGTCTCAAAATAGTAACATGGTGGTGCTTGCAGGTACAGTGTGCAGTTAACGACCGTAATAACCTCCCCTGTTGAAGCTTAATTACCTCCATCACAGGTGCAGAGTCACACGCATTATCGCATTATTTTGATTGAAAAGCGTGTCACATCATTGAGCACCGAGTGAAGGAAAAATTAAGGTCCGAGTAAAAATGACCGTGCATCAACAACTCCGAAATATTGTAGCAGAATAACACAGATTGAAAAACGATCTTAGCATCACGGGTATAGAATTCTTATCTTGTTGTAGTGTTGGTTATCTCGATAAATAATACTATCAGGTTAAAGGATACTCAAGGCTTGTGATAAGGCTCTGGCGACGGTCAAACGTTTCAAAAATATATTTAGTTGCAATGACAGAGCACGAGAGCAACACAGGAGAAATAAAGGATTCGTTTCTCACTTAATTACCACTTATTAGCACTATGTCGGTTGCCGATGTTTATAAACATTGAAAAAATCCAGTGAAATCGACCTTTGTGTCCTTCCGCCGAGTAACCACGATAGCTTCCCGAGATGGTCAAGCAGACGAGTCTCCTTGTGACGTCAGTCTCCTTGTGACGTCAATCTCTTTATGACGTCACACACACAGGAAGTGTCTGAGGTCATTGCGAAGATTTGACGTCATTTTATTCTATGACGCACTCTGTGTGTAAGGCTTGTAAGGCTCTGTCTGTCGGAAACTGATGAAAAGACAATTTTGAATCTTTTCCATCTTTTCGTGGCAATCGGGTGCAGCACATTCTCGAGGCATGGTTGTCACTATGGAAACCACACGTCATAGGGTCACGTGACGAAGAACGAGACTTCGTGGAAGCAAAGAAAGAGTCCCGTGTAATTTCTCTTATTAAACACAACATTCTACTAAAAACCTTCAACGTTTTCCACATGAACACACATATAAATAGACGAGATTCAAATGTATCCTACTCTTTACGCCATTGTAAGCAGTTTTAGTTTGCCTTTACAATCCCTTTAAAGGACTAAAGAACTATAGCTACAGGATCGCAAAACTATAGCTAAATGATTCCATTACTGTAACCACAGAGCTACGAAACTATAGCCAGAAGACTATAAAACGATAGTAAACGATGGAAACAACAATAAAAAAGACAAAGGTGGCAATTTTGCCCTTTCTTCTTATTGCTCATTTGAAAACCTTTTTCTGATTATTTAAAAGCTTCTCTTAAATTTTTAAAAAATCATTAATACCCCACTAAGAGATTTTAAAAATGTCGCCCACCGACTTATTTAAGAATTCTGGACATAATAACATAAAATTGTGTAATGGACTAGGAGGACGAGAGGACTGCTCAAGTAACCACAAATACGTCCTCACACAGCCACTCCTCACGACTACGTCACGTCACGTCTTTCAATCCGGGTTATTTCTTTGTACTCACCCCACTTCCCCTTCGCTATCTCCCTCTCTGGCTGGTTTACATCTCCACCTCCACATTTCCTATAATCTGGGTTTTTTTCTATCGTTAAATTTCTCTTGCACACCGTCACCACCATCATCACTAAAAGCACGTCACTTGTTTTTGTCCCTAATAGGCAATATCATTTTCCTGCCTCACATAAACAGCCCTCGTCCCTTTTCTAGGGCTGTCATTCAAAAATCGTATCCTGCGACTTCTAGATTGCTTTACTGCCGTTTTGGATGGTCAGCACTTCCTTCTTCAGCAGCGGATCAAATCCTGGTATCTGAAACATGGCGTTTGGTGACGTCACCAATGCCCGGGTGTTTTCCGGCCATCTGCGTGCGCAGCCCCCTGCAGCAGTAATCACTTTAATCCGAGGAAAAGGTAGGATAGCGGTAAAGCCTAAGCAGCAGACGCCGAGCCATCGATTTCGATTCCCAGAGAGACTCAAGTCTTGGGTTTCTTACCTCAAACAATGAGATAAGGGCGTGATTAGCGAACCCCACAAAGGGCGCAGACGCTCTTGAGCAATGGTGAGGGAGACAAGCGAGTGATGTGTGGGGGTACCTGAGTACATGGCATGTAGATAATGTGTATGTGTGTGTGTGCACATTCGTGTGATCATTCGTTAGTGTGTATGTAAGTGTCAACAACTTTTCTTGGAGACCAAGGCATGAGCCAAGAGGGCCAGACTCGGGAGGAAAGACGCTTGGGTTAGAAAACCTTGACGAAAGGGGACAAATCAGGGACAAGGGAGTGTCAGGACTACCTGCTGTCAGGAAAAATGACTTCGTGACAAGAACTTTCACTACCTGTGAGAGGTAAACATCGACACCGAGGTCCAGAACGACTGCTGGGTTCCTCTCACTCCAAAGCATCAGAGTCAAGCGAGACTCTCATCAAGGTGATGTTTGAAGAATGTGTCTGGCAATTGATGATGCTGGTAAATACAACCGCCCGCTGTACAACGGTGTAGTCGAGTGAGTATGAAGAAGCCATCTGTGTGTGCCTGGACCAGGACGGTGCTCGACTCCGTGTCGCCGGGAGAAAAAAATCATCGGCGTGTCGTGACTGTTGACTGGAGTTCTTCAACTCACCTCCCCGGAGAGATTGATAGTACGACAACACCTGTAACAACTGAGAACTAAGTTGGCACGCATGTGAATGTGAAAGAAAATTTGTGGTTTCATGGAAAATAGTAACACTGTAACAACTGAAGAACGAGTCGTTTTATTGTATGAATGTATTTCCATGTTTGTCTGTTATAAAAATATTTTTGTTGTATTTAAATCACACGTCATTACGTCTTCTAGTTGGGTTCGAAAAGAGGTAGAGCTCGTGAGTCGTGTATGGAAATTGTGAGCGACTGAGTGTGAATATTGTACATATAGTTCCTATACAAACTTTTGCTGGCGTATTGGGAGTTAAATCTTACCACCCACGAGGCCAGTGTTTACTTTTGACGTAAACCTCAGAGGCATTGCAACACAAAGATTGTGAAACTTGTTGGGGAAAGTCTCTGCCCCCTCACCTAACTCTCGTCACCACACTTTTCTCAAGTCAGGCTGAAGTTCCAGTAAACAACTATGCGATAAGTGCCTTGAGAGCTTCACCTCTTCATCTGCACTACCCAACAGCACGTGGAAGTAAATAAATAAGCTGTCTTTCAAACACGCGAACGTAGAAGGGTACAAACAAGCCCAACCTTGCTCCCTCTCCACACGAAATCAGATCCGTACGATACATCAGAATGCTTGCGAGGGTGGTAGGTAGTGGGTAGGTAGTGGTGGGAAATGATAAAACACCAGATTGCATTTGACTTTATCAGGATACATACATTTTAGCTTTAGGACGGGAGTCGCAGGGAGGGGGACCGATGGGGAGTTTGTGGGAGAGAAGGATGTTTCTTGACTTAACTCGACATTTTAAAGGGAAAACGAAGCAAAGCAAAAACAAATGTCAAAATAGAAGTAGCATGGGACTTTTGGCAAGAAGCCATCCAAGATAAGCTACGGTGCTGATGAGTATATAATTTTTCGTGTGAAGATTTGTGGAGGTTTTTGTTGATTGCTTAGTGTGGGGCTCGTACACAGCGCCGGCCCAGGTGTTTGACTCCGGACAGAGGTCACACCAAGACCAAGTCTGACACTTGAAAAAGCTCCCACACTTTTTCTCTGAAATAAACTGAGAAAGTACTAAAAAAATTCTAAACACAACGATAAAGAGAAGGAAGTTAGAACGAATTAAATAAAAATAGTTATAAAAGTAAGCAGGAAAGAAAGAGAGGAAAAGATAGGCAGATGGGAATATGAGGAGGAAATAAATGAAAGAACAAAGACATTCGTTATTCTGTTGCAAGCACAATACTAAATGACAACTGTAATTTGAATATTCAAAGCAATTATGAGCAATTGAGCAAAAGAAAAAAATAAAGGAAACATTGGATATAAACACACGGTGGTCACGTGTAAACATTCATCGCACGTCATCGTGCATAAACAATTTATTATGTGTAAACATTCGTTCATCACTTGTAAAAATACGTTTGTCGTAAACAAACGCTCATCAAACGTAAGCTGGTATTTATCACCATTTATATAAGAATTCCAGCAATTTTCTTTTTAAAAAAGCATTTCCTTAGTTACAGTTCATGGAATGCATACCCTGATCTTTAGCCTCATTAGTCTAATAGTAGTAAGCACACATTTATTTCTGCCCTGCACTGCACCTCTTTATATATTGTTTGTTGTTGAAACTTTGGCATTTTGGAGATATCCGGGGCATGATGGGAGTCTTGATGTCGTCCTGGTGTCCCCGAGTTGAGGATCCCGACCAAAGGTAACGAAGTGGCTGAAAGTTTAATCCATCTCGTGCTGCCATGACTCTGTGGATTAAGCCTGGCTCTCCTATCCGGGGTTTGTATACCAGGTGATGTGCAAAATGATGCCAAAGGCTGGTGAATAAGTACTGCCAAGGCGTCAGCTGCCATTTCACCCGACCCAGAGACCAAGAGAGAGAGAAGGAGAGGGAATGGAGGAGGGGATTTGGAGCTGGACGGTGACGGATCGTTTCCTAAACTGGAACTGGGAATACTCACAAATCGCGTTTATAAATAAAAGAAGGATAACAGCAGCTTGCGCGGGTCTTGGTTACACCAGCTGCCGAGTGTTGCTCACCCTTGTTACCGTCTCAACGACTTAAACGAGACTTTCTGAGATTTAGGAAAAGCTTAACCTCAGTCAAACTTCAAACTTCGGGAGCAACTGATTCTTGTTGCCAATGAGAGGGAGGTCTGAACATGGTTGTTAGGGTGGCCAACATAAAATTGACTTGATACCTTGGATCGAACTTGTTCTCTAGTAATGCCACTCACTCTTTGTCTCTAGTTCTGTCTGTCTCTCTTTCCTTAAATAGCCGTTCTTAACACCAGGGATGTAAAGGTCTTGTTTGTAGAACTGAAACAAGAAAACGTTGGAAATATTTGAATAAATGAAGACCAATAGCCTAGTCCCCATACCCCTTTGTTCGTCCTTCAAGCTCTTCTACTTCCATAACTTTATATGTTTGTTTGTTTGTTTATTTGTGTTTGTTTGTTTGTTTGTTTCGTAAGTCTAAAATAACATTCGTCTTCTCCTTGACACAAGCATAGCATAAAGCCCCTCGGAACCATTTTTCTCAATAGTATCTCCACCTGAAGTCCTGTTTTAGAAACACCCGTAAGATAATTGAAGGTCATTAGATGAATAAAAAGAAACATTTACTACCTGTTTAGCGCTCGTCTCTTCCGGTATCTTTGTTCTTCTGCTTATTTCTGGGCGACTTTACCCGAGTTTGACCTGCATTTGCTCTTTTGTGGTCTCCACTCGAGCCTGATCCGAGTTTGCGTTCAACACGCAGCCCCATTGTCGTTTTTCTGTTCTTTTTGTTCTTTATTTGATGGGGAATGAGTGAGAAAAGCGAGAACGATAAAAAAAAAAAAAGCCGACAAATGTTGAAAAACGAAAAAAAAATTACGAAGGAAAATGATGCTTCAGTCTTCTATCAACATGATAACTAATGCGTCCACCCAAACCATCCACCCAAAGAATGAAAGAAGAAATGAGCCAATGAACTTCGTATAAAAAAAATCCAACGTAGACTCATCTTTCTTTCTCTCTCTCATGTTCTCACTCACCACCACCCCAGATCAACCTGACAGTTTGGGACGGTTAACCTGTGGTGCTCAGAGATGGCATGACCGGTGCGGGTACATGTTGTGAAGCCAGTGATGTAGCGATGTTAAGGAACCGCTGGCTTCCAGCAAAGAAATACCCGCAAGTCGTTGCCTCAGCAACCCCCACCCGTGAAAGAAAGTCTAAACTTTGCCTGCATTCACGAATTCATACATATAAAGGGACACTCAAGGCTTGTGATAAGGCTCTGGCGACGGTCAAACGTTTCAAAACTATATTTAGTTACAATGACAGAGCACGAGAGCAATACAGGAGAAATAAAGGATTCGTTTCTCACTTAATTACCACTTATTAGCACTATTTCGGTTGCCGATGTTTATAAACATTGAAAAAATCCAGTGAAATCGACCTTTGTGTCCTTCCGCCGAGTAACCACGATAGCTTCCTGAGATGATCAAGCAGACGAGTCTTCTTGTGATGTCAGAGTCTTGTTGTGACGTCAGTCTCCTTATGACATCACACGCACAGGAAGTGTCTGAGGTCATTGCGAAGATTTGACGTCATTTTATTGTATGACGCACTCTGTGTGTAAGGCTTGTAAGGCTCTGTCTGTCGGAAACTGATGAAAAGACAATTTTAAATCTTTTCCATCTTTTCGTGGCAATCGGGTGCAGCACATTCTCGAGGCATGGTTGTCACTATGGAAACCACACGTCATAGGGTCACGTGACGGAGAACGAGACTTCGTGGAAGCAAAAAAAGAGTCCGGTGTAATTTCTCTTATTAAACACAACATTCTACTAAAAACATTCAACGTTTTCCACATGAACACACATATAAATAGACGAGATTCAAATGTATCCTACTCTTTACGCCATTCTAAGCAGTTTTAGTTTACCCTTAGAATCCCTTTAACCAACTGTTGCAGACTAAGTGTTGTGTGGAGTGCCCTACATCTCAGAGACAGTATGCACCCCTACCCCAACCCCTGGGGTCACATGTTAGGGGTCGTGCTGAAGCTACAGACGACGTCAGTCAAGAGGTCGACTCCAGGGGTCATGAGAACTGTTGGCCGACACGTTCGCCATGTCATCGTCCTGTGCCTGTGAAGAGCTTACTTTCTGCTCTTACAGAAGACAGACCACAAGAAGACATGGCAGAAAATGTCGGGTTACACCAGTGTTTCGCAAAAAGAAATTTAAAAAGGTGGAAAACCCCATAATTATTAAGACATTGTTATTTAAAAACAAAGAATGCCCATAAAACCACGAAGATAATGAGAAATAAAGAGGGAAATGATTTCTGTTTTTCTTTATGTCGAAAATATTACCTAACATCGTTTGCTGGCAACCCTGAGATAGAACCAGGGGAGAACATTTTCTCTTTCAAAGATATTGTACTCCGCGTAGCTCCCTTACAGGCCAACAATTTTCTCGGGGTCGTTCAAAGTTTAACAGAAAATAAAATAAAAACCGACTAAGATGTGAATATAATAGTAAACCTTGAAAGACGAAGATGTGTGTGGGTGTGGGTGTGGGTGTGGGTGTGGGTGTGGGTGTGGGTGTGGGTGTGGGTGTGGGTGTGGGTGTGGGTGTGGGTGTGGGTGTGGGTGTGGGTGTGGGTGTGGGTGTGGGTGTGGGTGTGGGTGTGGGTGTGGGTGTGGGTGTGGGTGTGGATGTGGGTGTGGGTGTGGGTGTGGGTGTGGGTGTGGGTGGGTGTGGGTGTGGGTGTTAATAATGACGAAATGCTGGAAAAGAAGAGAGGAAAAAGTTAAGAAAAATTCTGACTTTAAATAGAATAAAAAGTGGTTTAATACAAGCATAGACAATACATATCCATATATGTATATGTAAATTTGTATAATTAAACCCCTGTCATTGTCAAACAAATACAGGATGTCAGAAATATATAATCAAGATGGTCAGGCAGCCGTGAAGCTGAAGCAGACGACAAGGCCGTTCAACCAGTCTTCGAGTTTCCTTTGGAGAGGCTGCAGGACCTCGAGGTCCAAGTTGCAAGAATTGCAAAAATACGATATTCTGAGCTTGAGAGACTTCCATTGATCCCCACACCTGAAACATCAAAGAGGCGCTGCTTTCAATAGCCAAAGAAGTTTTAGAGATTGCGATAAAGAAGAAACAATCAAGGGTTATCCTGAAAACAATCCTAGACATTCTCAATCTGGACACCCTTAAAGAAAGAGAAAAAACCAAGACAAGAAGTTTCCTATAAAAGCGGTGAATCGTAACATCAGGAAAGGGATTATAGTTTAATTATTTTATTGTAACATTATTTACACTGATGTAACGAAGAAATCCTTGTTATGCCCTCCATCTTGGTACAATCCTGGCAAAATGCGATGAAAGAAACCATAAATTTGCCGACAATTTTCAATGCAGGTCAGAAGGATGAGGAGTTGTTTGTGTCGCCCACCAGTGATGTCCCCCTGTCATTGGACAGTCTTAGCAGCTCGACAGACTCTTGACTGTGGTGGCGCTGCAGGTTCTGACGATCTCCATATCACAGAGGCATATCTAGGTCACTGGAAAACCTAAACAACTCTGAAAAGAGCATCACAAATAAGTATGACTGTCACAATGGCAGGAAGGCAATGGAAAGGATTGGGCGATAAGAACGATGACGCAGGAAGAATCATTTCCTATCTTCTCTCTCTCTCCGATTTCCGATATATTTTTGTGTGTTTGTCGGCTTGTCTCCCTCTTGTCTTGACCTGCGGTAGTCAAAGGAGATTTTTTGTCATCTCGATTTCTTTCGCCAGAGACATAACTCGGATCTCTTAATTCGGAAGAATATGTTTCTAAAATGTTTTAGCATCTGTCTTGGAATAACTGTCTGCTAGCCCTATGACTTCTTGCACTCACAACATAAACTTCTCAGAAAAAATGTCAGATACAATCAGTGTACACTTTCTTTGACTCATTTTCTGTCCTGCAAGGTTCCTTAGAGAGCAGTCGACACCTTGGTGGTCGGAGGAAGAACTGGTTTACAAACTCCAGGGAGTGGACAGGACTTGCCCACCATCGGTCCAGACAGCATGAGGTTGGGGTGTCATGTCCACTTGCTCCCTCCAACTACCCATACCCGTCAAGGTGCGAACTAAAGACTTGATACGATGATGGAGAGTATAGTGAAATCAAAACATGTTAAAACAACAAATTTTACCTTACTACTAAGGTAGTCTACAATAGATAGGGGACTGACAGGTTGCCTCCACATTAATCCCGCATTCTGCAAGAATTTTGAAAAACTATCCCAGATGCTTCCAGAAAATATCTCGGTTTTTTCTGAAAGATTTTTTAAACATGTTACGAAACACTCTGCAAAAAAAAATCTTCACAATTTCTTAGCAAAGCACAAAAGTTGCAGAAGCTGTTACTCCTACTGTGATGTGCCCACGCTCACGAGGATTCAATAAGGCAGAAGGATGCGATTTTGCTGAGTCCAGGTTTATAGCAACGAGGCTGAAATGCACTTAATGACACGAAAACGAGACCTGTCTATTAGTGTAATATAAAAACCCAAACGGACATTCAACTGTAATGGAATGTTAACAATGCCGAGCAAAGATTCTTGTATAAAACATTACAGTCTTCATCACAATGCTCGGATGCTACTAAAGGTACTCGTGGGCTGCTGAGGGCCAATTATTGTCCATACACCATGTTTTACTATGCTGTTTTCTGCCTTGACAAACACAACATTTTGACCCTTAAGGAGAGCTGGCCAGGTCATGAATATATAGATATGGACCCTCAAGGTGCACGGGAAATCCTAGATTTTCACCTCTGGAACCTATAAACCAGAGTCAAGGGTATCATATTTTGTCAGTAAATATACAGACGATGATGACTTTTATACTCCTACTGACCTTGTGCCCCTTCAGGGTTCAAAAGTACAAAGGGACATTATTTCCATCATGGAATTTCAAACCCTGCAAAGTTTATATACAGAACTTGTTTATTTTCCTAAGGGAGGACAGGACTGTTGATACAATATTAAATAAACTCTCTCTACAATTTCTTTTCGAAATATCAAATAAGATTCGGTAGGAAAGAGGTTTGTTGGTTTGCACTGTCCATCGGAGGCTTTATGGACAGATAACCCATTAGACAGCAACACTTCTCAAGAGGAAGATCCAGAGAATGATTGCAGTAAAGAGACTGGAAGGCTGGAGGAAAGTATCTTCATTCATTTTATGAAACTAATTCAGCAACGAGGTTGAAATGGTTATTATGGTTATTATCTCTGTGTGTGTGTGTGTGTTTATAGTCAAAAATCTGTGTCTTTATATTAATTTATAAATATACATACGCACACTCTAGTGCGCATGCGCACGCGCAGATCTCACAGGTCAGCACCGACTAACCCTCGTCTGGGTGTAACGGCCACTAAAATAGAAAGTTTATCAATCATTTGATCTTCTAGGTCAAAGAATCCGGAAGTGTGCAAAGCATTTTATTAGACTGCGGTACTAATCGCGAGAGATTTAAGTCCTACTTAGGCGGGGCTGAGAAAGCAGGCGCTGGCCTTATCTCAGCCCCCGACCTGCTGACGTCACTGGCCGAGTCTCGCGAGCTCGAGAGCCTGGGTTGGTTTATAGTCACGTGCACTCTCGGCACTTCAACACAAAAGTATCAAGTTGACGGAGCGGGAATTTTTATCTCGTAGATTTTTTTACAAGAGGAGTTTTTGTTTGCACTGGATCGCACTATGTTGTAGTCGTTGTCAGTAGTCGCCATTCTCACTTTTCACTCTCTCTCTCACTCTGTGTGTGTGTGCTTGTCAGCTTGTGTGTATATATGTGTGTGAATTTATGTGTGTGTGTGTTTAGAGTGAGCTCAAGAACCAAGGACAAAAAGTTAAAAAAATAAAAGAAATAAGAGAGGCAAATTGAAAGAATGAAGGAAATGAAAAAAAGTTAAGGGTCAAAGAAAGAAAAACTGAGAGCCAGGGAATCTTTTGAAGCCAGTCACCGATACTGGTAGTTTCTTTCGTTAAATATACTTTCCAGCACTTTATCTAATTTTTTTTTCACTCTTTCTTGTCTTTGTTAATGTTTGTCATCCCCCTCCGACATTCTCTATTGTTTTTCCTTTTTATTCTTCTGTCCTTTCTATTCCTAATTGTTACATTCCTTTAATGCTAATCATCATGAATTTTTCATTTCAGAAAATCACTATTTTTTCCCCCCTGTTTGCTCTCTCCATCTTGTTCCTTTTCTGATGCTAGCTTTACGTGTGTCGTCTGTATGATAACCTCCTTTCTTTTACAGGGTTACTTTTTATGTCTTTATACCTTTTTATTTTCTGTCTGCCAGTCTGTTTGTCAGCACAATCTCTTTCTATCTTCGTCGTCTGTTCAGAAAATTGCAGGTGCAAAGCAGTCCAGGGTTCTCCAAGGTGAATCTCGAGCACACACAAAGATCCACGAGAGCTGACCTGCCTTCAGTTCCAGCCTCCTATCACCTGGGGGACAGGGAGGGACAGGGAGGGACAGGGAGGGATCGATTCCCCTTTATTTTAAGACAATGTCAAGCACTCCCTGTCTGTGGTCAGCCCACCGACGCCCGAGCCTCTGACCCACTGACCTCTTTCACACACACACATTTCTTGATCCCTGGCCATACCAAGGACAAGCATCTCAATCAGGGACTTGGCCAGAGTTGGGTCCTGGCCGCCATGATGCTGACAATACTAAATTACTTAAATTACTAAATTACTCAATTCGCTCCATCACCAGGCTGGTCTCTCACCGTATGTTGCTGACGAGGGCAGCTGTGCATTACAAGCAGTTCTCCTTGCGAATGTTCCTGTCTGATGCTGATAAGCACGGGTGTGTGGGTGTGTGGGTGTGTGGGTGTGTGGGTGTGCACGTGCTGGGACGTCAGGCGGGTTATCTGCCCGTGAGCTGGGCACGGCAGGCATTTCATTCAGATGTTGTCCCTGATTCCATTGTGAGGCTGCGCAGCCTGTGATTGGCCGCAATGGTGTAATTCGCGAGGGGTGTGCGTGCTGCATGTAGAGCTTTACTTCCTCCTCCTCCTCCTCCTCCTCCTCCTCCTCCTCCTCCTCATCATCATCATCATCATCATCATCATCATCATCATCATCATCATCATCATCATCATCATCATCATCATCATCCCCCTCCTCTTCTTCTTCTAGCTTTACTCTCGCCTGCTATAATTTTTGCCCTGGGGATGGAAGAAGCCAAAACAAGAGAGAAACAGATTTAACATCACTTAATTATCCAGGAGAACGTATAAACTCTAAAATGTCGAGTAACAAAACATTTTGCCGGTGTGGGAAGCTGTTTTTCCCTCCCCAAGATGCAGCTTAATCTCTGTTCATGCTGTCCAACACTTGCACTTATCTGGAGGATAAGGTGAGGGGATTAACCAGTCTGCTAACACGCCGGCAACTTTCCTGAGAAAATGCTGAGTGGGGACAGTAGGTGGTGCAGTGGGTAAAGCCTGTCACAAGGACAGTGAGAATCGGGTGTAATGCGTTCGAATCCCGGCTCACACATCCCTCTTTTTGGAAGTGACATCTGTGGTTACCTACCCTTCATGGTTTGTCCAGATACTTCAATACTCCATATTGTGTGCGTGTGTGTGTACGAAAGGTTTTAACTGTTACGAGTATGGTTTCGGGTGTAAGCTGTTATATAAATGTTAGTTGTAAACAGGAACACAGTACACATACCACTTTTACAATTTTCGCGTGTCCATCACATGTGTACGTCCTTTGATGAAACCTACTGAAGCTGGCATTGGAAGGGAAATAAACTAAAACCCTAAACTTCACTGGGGAATGTGGAACATGAGTAATGAACACCATGGGATGTCCTTAGTCAGAGTTAATTGGGAACGTGGAACATAAGTGTTCCTATCTACAATCAGGGAGACGCCTGAGGTTGGCGACTACAGCCCTGCACTCTGCAGCAGGACGTGCAGACGACATTCACCCTACCCGAACCTCTCCCTCAACCCTCACCCTGCTCACCCGAGTGACGACTACCCTGATTTATCAAAAAAACCTTGCAAAAGACAGATTTCCATTGAAGCCTGCACCGCTCTCAAGTTTCGCTTCACCGGTGATGTGATTACTGCCTGTCACATATACTCCGGGTATCTAATGTAGTAGTCTTGGTCAGATACGGGTACTTACATCTACTGGGTTCTGACCAACCCAAATCATTTTTCTCTCCCTAAAACTACTCGCCGTGCTGCCGTCTAGCGGAGAACTGCGCCATGCATTTATCTTGGAGCTGGCACCGTTGCTGGATAATCATGTCGTACATCAGACCTACTGTCATGTCCGCTAACACAGACCAAGGAGGGGCTGGCACCGGGAGGTAAAGGAGGCTGGAAGGGAGTCCTATTCCGTCAGCCACCATCTTCGAAGTATTTGCAACTGTTGCTGTATCTCGGAACCATTTTATTTATTTTATTTTTATTTTGTATATATATATATTTTTTTTTCTTGCGGAGCTGGAGGGGATCGTTTGTGTCAAGGAGGGTCTCGAGCTAACATTTACATGAGTGATGATGTAGACGGCTTTGCAGACGCGAGCGAATTCTCCCTCATTCACAATTTGCGGTCCCAAATGCCCTCGACATTAATTTGTTTGGGTGTGAGATGCTACGTTTGTTCTTTTGAAGTTTGTATGATGCTGCCTCACAAACAAGATGTTTTCACGTAGGTAATGCTGATGACACTGGGTAGGTGCGTGTTGCACTTTCTTCCCATCAAGCAGTTCTTCGGTGGGAGAGTTTCAAAATAACTGCAGCTGGTTCTCGGCATGCCCTCGGGCTCTAGGGTAGCATTGCACTTCAAGATTTCTAACCTTTTTGTACTGGTGGTGCGATGATATTAGCGATGTTTTGGGTCCTGATGATGTTAGCGATGTTTTGTGTGATGATGATGCAATGTTTTTGCTCTGGCGACTTTAAATGATGGACTTGGACTTGCTTGCTTGGACTATCAAAAAAAACAAAAAACTTTAACGATGGCAAAAATTATTGTTTTATGAATGCATGCCAGATGTTTTTATCAGACACGGGATGGTGAGCAAATTAATTCTTTTACTGACTGTTGAAGCTACGGGGATGATTGTAATATTCACAGATACAAACACCGGATTATATTAATTTATCTCAGTGATATTTCTAGTTTCCTCTTGCTCATGATGTCTTTCAGGTGGACCTCGCTGTGGGATGCTGTTAATTTTGAGAAGGTTTTTAGAATATTGCATTCTTCTCTTGTCTGTATAACCCTGTCTCGCGATAGTTTTCAAGTTTACATTTCACTGGAGGATGGATTCGCCTCATCATGATTGAGTCATTTATTGAAAATTCTTTCTTCCTAAGGTGTGGGAAATTCCAAGCGTGCTGCGTCTCAAATGACCAACTGAAATGATTTCTACCCGGATTATTTTCATTTTCTAACAGTGTCGTCTTTAACAAGCATATCAAGCGCATCTGGCAAGCTATTCCATTTGAGATTAATTCTCGACAGGAAATAGAGCAAAATTTACCTCCCTTTGTCCGGCTGGTGAGACTGAGTAAGGTAAGGCCTTGTCTTTGACGACACGATCCCCGCCATGGCAGGCGCCTCCTTATCTTATCACTGGTGTCCCTCTTCACCGAAAGGTTACAACACAAACAAGGGAGGACTTGTGCCAAGCAGCTTGACAAACACCAGAGTTTTATTTATTATTACAAAAATAAATCGACATTGTGCACAAAACCAGAGAGGAAACATATGTTCAACTGCGAGACATTTTCTTATTTGTTTACAACTGCCTGAGAGAGAGAGAAAGGGGGAGAGAGAGAAATGAAACATAAGTTGTGTTGGGTGTAAGTTTTTTTTCCAAAGATTAGATGACAAAGTCCTTCTATAAGCTTCTGCGTTTAAACACCTGAAAGTACAGAAAGACAGGGAGGAAAAGGGAGTGAGAGAAAGGGGGAATGAGGGAGGGCACCTGGCTGGGTTAGTCGGTGTGTGCAGGGTCTGTTTGTACACGTCACGCACGACTGACAAAGATGAAGGTGCGCAGGTGTTATTTCACACCTCACAACTCACAATCATCAATGGATGAACCCTCACAAGCCTTGAAAGATTTTTTTTATGGGTAGGGGAAGAGGAGATGAAGACGGGTGGCGGTGGCAATCAAAACAACGCACGCTACACTTGCTCTGAGAAAATCTGCGACTCGTGCAGTCATGCGGAACGATGTTTGCACTGTTGCAGGCCAATGCATTTTTTTTTCTTCACATCCTCAAGGCACTTTTGTCTGAGAGGAGCAAATCTGGGCCGGGGGAGGAGAGAAGTGGGGAGGTGTGGGGTGGGGAGGATCAATAACAACACGGAGGGTCGGCCGCCGCGAACGTTAAGAAGCCGACGACCCGAACGGTGGAGGGCTTGACACGTGATGTCATTGCTGACGCTAAGATGAAGAAATTAGCGGCTGGGCTGCGGGATTCTTCAGACTTTTTCCCAGTCGTAAAGTTGTTTCCGACTTATCTCTTACAGAAAATAAATGTCATACGCTGCCAAGGAGGGCCTTTTGCTGACCTTGCACACAGAGACCAGCCCGGGTGAGAAGAGTGGAGAGGCACAGTTTTACGACAACCCAACGATCTTGTTTTGCCTCTCGACGCTTTACACGCAGTTAAACGATAAATCTCCTCCAGAATTTTTTTTCTTTCTTCTCCAATGCTGACTTTATTTCCAGTTAACTTACCAGGCAAGTTAAAGACTAACTTTATGGGAGTGTTCTGGTATCGGAAAGATCCAAGAAGAATTGTAATACTTATGTCAGTTCAAAAGTTTGGACATGGCGATTTTCAAGGCATTTAACTGTAATATTAAAGATTTGTGTATGTGACATGTTGTACAGGTTTTTTAGAAAGATACCCTGTAGTGTTTGGAGTCATAATTCTGTTGGTAACCCATCTCCATGGGAAGGGTTGATGATTATCCTTCGCAGTTAAGGATGTAATAGTTCTGTAAAGTCAAAGAGTCCAGATGATGACTATTTGGTGGAGTCGATCGCAGTCAAGGTGTTTTGCTTGTTCATGTAGGTGACATGAATCATTCAGTGTTTAAAGTCTTGTAAAATATTGTTTTACTGTTGTTTACCTGAGACTAGTTCACAGAAACATTTCTTGGCGATTTCTCTCGTAGAACTTACCTCTCAAACTAAAACCAAAATGATTGACGATCGTCGGAGAGTAAGATGTTAGAGTCCTCATGTATGTGAAGGAGAGAGAGAGAACAAGAGCATATCTATCCTTTGTTTACATGTGTTCATTTTCCGTAATTTACTTGACTACATACGGAGGCATTTCTGAAGAGTATGCAAGCAGAAAAGAATGAGTGGATGATGGAAAGAATTTATTTGTTTCCCCTTTTATTTTCCGTTTTTGTTGCTATTGCTGCTGTTGCTTTTTTTCATTAGCTGTTATAAACCAATCAGTGAGTATGTGTAAATACTATTTATAAAGATAGTAATGTGTGTGAACATGTATGGGTATATTTTTAATATCTCAATACCCCTTAGAGGGTGACAATAAAAACATCTTCAAACTTGAATGACATCGGCATCAAGTGCAGACATCATGGTGCGACATGGGATGGAGCTGCTGGGTGTCTGTACTCTACACTCTACACTCCACAGCTCCCCACTCCTTCCACTGCACGAGGAGACGTATCAGCGGATTACTGTTGGGCAAGCGCACCCAGATGACATTTCGGTCCATAGAAAAATATGTTCAGATCCTAGAACACACACGTGATCAACATAAAATCCTGCTGCAGACCCACTTTAGGTATTTCAGTTCGCGCATGCTTGTGTGGGCGGCGAGAATATCAAAGTCTTCTGGTGCTGCGCTCCACCACGAACTCGTATTACTGGACTGCTGGCAGACGATTATATCTAGTTAGCTACAAAAACGAGGCATGAGACTACAAAGCTTCCGGTTTATTCCGGATGTCTTTCTGTTTGAAAAATCATAGGTTTCCTTTTCCATCTGTGGTAAGCGATCATTTCGCTACTCAACTGCAGTTTGGTCCTTTATTCCAATGTATTTAAGTCATATCCAGACACACGAAATCGAAAAATCCTCATCATCATCATCATCAGCAGCAGCAGCAGCAGCAACAGCAGCAGCAGCAGCACAGAAAGTTCAAGAATTGTCTGAAGAGAAAGTAAGAAGTTTCATTGGATGACGTTCCCCACGTACCGTCAAGGGAAACAACCAAGCTACAACACGAGTTATCTCAGACTCCATACCCACAGAGAGCGATTGCATCCTAGACAATAAACAAAGCGTTTATTTCTTAATTTTGGAAATAAAATTTTTGTTTCCTAACTGTGAACACAAGTAAACCTAAGGCAGCAGTGAAATCACAAATAAGTTAGAATTTATGTTTTACTTTGTCCATATTTTCCTTCTTTGCCTCCCCATCCCTAAAAATGTTCCTCTTTTCCTTCCTTCGGTTTTCCTCCTTTATTTATCTTGACTTCCACGCCCGGATCAAGCTCTCACTTCGCCTTGACCCATATTTTTTTCGTGGAGAAGTTTGTCATTTTGCGGGGCTTGGAGAAGTTAATAGCGTTGTTTAGAAGACGGACTTGCAGCGATGGACGGACCTTTGAGATGACGATAAGGACATGAAATTTGTGAA
Organism: Pomacea canaliculata; assembly: GCF_003073045.1. Taxonomy (NCBI): domain Eukaryota; kingdom Metazoa; phylum Mollusca; class Gastropoda; order Architaenioglossa; family Ampullariidae; genus Pomacea; species Pomacea canaliculata. The sequence goes on along the minus strand of NC_037594.1, from coordinate 26,572,123 downwards.
AAAATCGATTGACCACACAAATCTTTCAGCTTCTTGGCTTTTTGAACATAAAAATGTCAGCTTTATCGACTCCACATAATAACATTCTGAAAAAAAATACAGCGCATCTTCGCCTTACAACCTGCAGCCAACACTCTCTGTGTCTGTTGTTTGTTTACAGAGATGGTCATTTTATGGTGTAACATGATCAGTCGTCAAGAAAGTAAACATGGAATGATGTTACAGTTTGTTAAATACTACTCAAGTTTCTAAATGAAATTTAGTGTCTAAAATATACGCTTTCGTGATAACAAATTACAATACCAGCAATCACGATTCTTCGTGAAACAAACTTTTAATGATTCAGGACTGATTATTAATTCTCCTTCTCTCGAGCGTTGAGGGTAAGTGAAGGTTTCAAACTAACTGCGACTAATTCTTTCTTTTATGGTCTTTTATTATTTTTTTTAAAGCTGGTAAAGTAAATTGCGATTATTCATTGAAGAAGAAGATGGTCGTACATTTGAAGAATTTTCCTGCCGGACAATAGTTTCAATAAGCTCTCCATCTTTCCTCGACAAGATGTTAGTGTTCATATCTGTGTGAGTGAGTGAGTGAGTGAGGGAGTGTGTGGAGGTGTGTAGATGTTTATGAAGGCTTGTTTTCAAGAGGACGGGGGATTGAGCAAGACAGGGGCAAGTTGTAACCAAAATACCCAGTTATAAAAATATTGCGGCTGGTGTCCCGGAGACAGTCGGCGCCAGGAGGAGACGACAAATATTGATCTCTACTATGTCACGATGAGGAGGAGACCAGCAGTCGGAGGAGATGCAGTGCATTTGCATTCGTAAGCCAAGGATTACCTTTTGTCCATACTCGGATATTTACGGTCTAAGAATGTGTGCGTACCCAGGACATTGCCACATCATCATCATCATCACCCTCACCCTCAACATCCACCAATCATCCACCAAGCACCCATCATCCATCGTCGTCTAGTAGAATTTCATGCTAACATCATCATCACCATCATCAGAGACAGGTGTTCTGCAGCCATTCTCAGTTCTGGAATTCCCTGCGTGTGGGATGCTGGTAAATATAACTAATCTTTGTTTCTCTACTGCTTCAAGGGAGGTTAATCTGTTCCTGGATCTTGCTGAAGTGACAGATGTAAACACAAATAAAAATATTGCTGGCAAATGTCTCCAGTGAACTTTCCACAGTTAAAGGCGAACAAATGTGGTGTGAAAACATGGGGTGTGTATTTTAAATATATGTATTTCCACTTCTGAACCTTTTGCTATTTACACGAACACGTTCGTTCTCAGCCGTCTGTCACTCGTGTTATATTTGTTGCTTCTTAACATGTTTACAAATATCTCGGATTCCTATTTTAAAAGCCAAAATTCATGACTTCAAGGTCGATCTAAAACCTGTTTTATGTTGCCTAAGAGAAAAAAAAAGAGGAATGGATAGTTTAAAATTATACTGGTAATGGCTAAGGGGGTGTGGGTGGTAGAAAGGCGGGGAGTTGTTCCGTACAGGTCAGTGTCGTTGGAAGTCGTTAGGAGCCATCTTTATGTCAAGAGTGGCGTCCATCTCCTGTCTCTGTCTCTCTCGCTGCCTTCTCCAACCCTGTATGGAGTCAAGTCGACAACTTCAGGGCCTGAACGCCGCTCACGACTCGACACTGAAGCTTTGCTGTGGAACAAATACAGTCGTTGGTTCAAATCCATTCAAATGAAAGGGTAATGATGACGATGATGATGATGATGATGATGAGGAGGAGGAGGAGGAGGAGGAGGAGGGTGTGAGCTTTTATAGTGCGGAATCCAAAGACAGGCTGTTTGTGAATTACAAACACAAAGACACAAGACAAAGTTCCTGTAAAGGTTTTTGTGATTTTATTCAGGAATGCGATGATGTCATTGAAAGCATTTCCTTCCCTGACTCAGACCGTTTAGTCGTTATTGGCCTGCAACAGACACTGTAGACTGTACCAGAACACGTGAGTGGCAATAATATGTGTGTGTGCGTGTGTGTTGTAGTAGCAGAAGGTGGGGTGGGGTGGGGTCGGTAGACGGGTGGCCGGTCAAGTGCACCTAACCTTGTGCCAAGACACTGGGCGCGTCACCTCACGATGGGACGTTGGCTGTAGGAAATGTCCTGCAATATATCGTCTGCTCGCCCACGCTGCCCCCCTCTCCTATTCCCCCACATGCTTTGTGGTCAGCCTGTACCTGCCCGCTCCCCTCGTTCCCTGGGTCGACACCGGGAGTTTCCACGGGTATTTACAGCCAGACACCTCTGACTTAATTGGAAGTTGAAGCTTTATAGCCTGGAAATGGGAAGCCGAAGACGAGGCGGAAGACGTTTAATTACACGCTCGAACTGCCCTCCACGACTTATCTCTGGCTTGTCCACAACACCGGCAACTGCAGAATACGGATTCGGGTAGGAAAGAAGTGTGGAGAGGCCGTGGCATTAATTTTTGTGAGGCAGGTGGGTGGGGTAGGAGGTGAGCTCTGACGCAACAATAAATTCTGGACCGTAAATTCAATGGCGGACATCTGAGAACAATTAGCGGGGTGGGGAAGCTGGAGAGGTGGGGAGGAGGGAAGTAGACGACTGCTGGAAGAGCCAACGGACATCGTGTGTAAATCTCTCAGTCAATCACCTGGTAAAGATGTCGACAAGAAAACAGGAGGACGTTCAGCAGCCATGCGTGTCTCCAGTCCCAGACCGTCTGAGTACGATTCAGACAAACCTATTGCCGCTCGGTCTCTTGTATACGACAAACGCTTTGCCGCCTGACTTTTCACACATTGGACCCGGGGTATTTACTGGGTAATACTGTCTGTTGTTGGGACAGCTGGCAATAAATGGTCGTGTCTCTACTAAAGTCGATGGCCAGACCGATGGAGGTTACAACCGAGCGGAAACAGCTAATCTATGGTCTCCTCCGCACCTCAACACCTTTGCGTGGACAATATTACAGAATAATGTGGAAGAAATATGAAGGATTTGTACTTGAAGTCTTCTGAAAGTAAACCTCTTTTTTTCATCCATGCTATGAGAAGTATTATTGTATTAAAACAAACAGAAATTGATGGATTTAGCTTAAACCCCCGAAGATCAGTGCTTCTATTCTGGTCGAGGAAAAGAAGGTCGTAAAAATCTAGTGGGGTGAAAAACTGTTTTTAACGCATGAATAAAACTCAGTGCAAAATACTATCTTCCCCAGCTCTGAGTGAGTACTTCGCATCCGTTCTGAAGATACACATATACAAACTCACAATACAAAAAACAACAAAGACATCAGACATCTCAAGCCAATCCTCACCTCTGACATCATTCCAATCCTCACCACTCACTACAACCTCACCATTGGCATCGGCCCGCTCGTGAGATGCACTCAGAGAACCAGCCATCGTTTAGTCCTTGCTCCTGTCTGCTAGGGACTGCACGACTTTGTGCAGATGATGTTTAGACAGGATTCAATCCCTCGAAATCGCCTGCGAGCCTCGGACGTGACTATGCGTAGAGGTGACTGAGTGCACTTGCATTTGCACTCTATACCACTTCGGACTGTCCACAGACTTGTTTTTCTTTCTTTTTAGGTATATTTTAAAAAGATTTTGTCCTAAATTCGAAATGTGGTTATGGGAAAGGGGAAAAGATGAAGGAGAAAAAAGAAAGAAAGAAAGAAAGAAAGAAAGAAAAGGGAAAGAAGAGAAAGAAAGAAAGAAAGAAAAGGGAAAGAAGAAGAGAAAGAAAGAAAGGGAAAGAAAGAAAGAAAGAAAGAAAGAAAGAAAGAAAGAAAGAAAGAAAGAAAGAAAAGGGTAAAAAGAAAAAAAAAAGAAAAAGGATAAGATTTCTGTGATATCTATGAATAGCTGTAGTAGTGGTGTGGGATATAAAATACATCAAACACTTATCCTTCCTCCACGAAGAAATTCCTTTCACGAACTCTCTCGATGCAAGTAAGAAGGTGTCAGCAAATGTGACTGACCCCTAGAGTAACATATTCTGTTCCGAATTTGTAAGGTGGGTGAGGGAAGAGGTCAAAATGGCTCACAAAAAAAAAAAAAAAAAAATGTGGAGCGAGAGACGGGGAAGGGGAGAACACCAGGAGGGTGGACGCGCATATCTGTTGTTTCCCTTGCCGCCCACACCTCCTTCGGACGATCCATACTCTCTTTTTTTCCTCCAGTAAATCCCACACTACCGCCCTATGGTCTGGTGCCGTGCAGACCAATCAATTCGAACAGAGTGCTCGGTCATCGATTATCTACCGGTATCAGTTCTCTCTGACCGTGTGGCGATCAAACGCTGGAGGCCCCAGCAGCTGGTGACGTCACGTGGGTCTAGGGGAGAGAATCCACCGCCAGGGCGGATCACTGCCTGCCGGTGTGTGGAGGTTCGCATTTAGCAAGTCTTTTGTTTTCCTGTTCAGGTGAGAGGAGAAGTTGCTTTGTTTGCGGATCCGCACATATCAAGGTTTTGGTTTTCGCAGACGAACCTTTCGACGAGTGAATGTAGGAGAGGTGAAGTGAGAGTTATCGCCCCTATCTGATAATTTTTTTAATCTTCCGGAAATGAGAAATGTAAGTCTGCTTATTACACACGTGCGTGACAATAACAACACAAGAAAACATATTTCGTGCCAGCATCATGTTCATCAACGACACTTGATACAATCCGTCGACACATCCTTCCCTCCATCGCTCTGACTCTTACTTGCCCCATAATCATGTCCTCTTCTGATGCCGAGGAAGGATTAGCTTACTTTTCGAAAGGAAACACACTTGATACCATTTCTCTTGTTTACTTTTTAAATTTATAAAATATTACATTCGCATAAGTTTTTTAACTCCATAACAAATTAATAACACTGGGGAACAAGTTTTAGTTTGTAAAGTTTTCAGACAAACAGAAGCTGATAGGATAAATGAATATTAAAGACATACAACACTCAGCAGCTAATTTGTCGTTTGAAAAAATATGTTTTATTTTTCCCTCAGCTTAATCATAACCTTACTGTTTGACCACGAACTAATATCCGTGGTTTGACATCATGTTGAACATAATGTTGGAAATAATGTTGGAAATAATGTTGGACATAATACACTCGGCCTTTTCATTATGACAGCTTGCACATAAAGATGGGATGCTATGCTATTTTCTCCAAAGTTTAGATTATTATGGAGGCATAATGATAAAGTTAAAAGAAATATTACAGGAAACACACACGTTGAAAAATATGAAGAAATAATATTTGTTGAACTGCATCGCGTGTCTCTATTATTTCCATCTGGTATTTGTTCTCGAAAGGACCGGATGTTGATCACAGTAATATTTTATAATGCTCAAACTTCTCTGACCTGAAAAAGTGAGCGTTAGCCTTCACATCATCTCCATCAGGGGTGGGCTGCACTGGTTTTTATAAATCTTAAAGTGGAAATAGTCTAAAAAATGTTTATGTATAGAGAAGGAGAAAAAATTTTGTGCAACATGGGAAACATGAAGATGTTAGAGATTCCCAATGTTCATCCGTCCATCCATTTATGCAATGCAATCTACGAAATAAAAGTCTGTTGAAAAGTTTATGAATTGCTCACGTTCATTAATTCTGGGAGTGTATCTCTGAATTGGGAAGCTACCCGACAGAAATCTTTACAAGAAAAAAAGCACGAGGAGGTCACGCGCGCAAATGTCATCAAGATAATCAGGAATCACACGATTTGTGTCCCTCTTCATATCAAACTCTAATATCAACAACTGCTTTTGTGGTGTCGAGACTAGATTTATATCACGAACGTCTGCTGCTATGAAAGAACTTAAATATTCAAATATTCTCCTGGAGTTTTTGTGCCTCTGTTTCCACCCCAACCCTCCTCTTTCAATCATTTCTCTACTGCCAGAGTATGGAATGCCGGTCCAAAAATTGTGAATGAAAAATTCTGGCCAAAGCAGCTGCTCGTGCATCATCCTCGACAGCGCATGCGTGGGAGGTGACTGGGAATCATGGGACGAAGGTTTCATTTAGCCAGTGACAGCTCGGTTGTCTGTGGTCCTTTCATGAGACGGAGCCCAGATGAAGGACGACTGTCTTGAGGATATCCTCCTCCACGCATTTTCCAGGAGACAGACTCTGATGTCACTGCAGATAAAGATGAAAAATATCCAGATCCCTTGTACTACTCATGAAACCTTCTTACTACGTGGAGCTCTCTTGAGAGCAGCAATGAGCTCACTTTGTTCCTTTCCCATACACCCACGCTCGCAACCTCACACAGACACACAGACACACAGACATACAGACACACAGACACACAGATATACAAGTGTACACGTACGAGTGTGTTTTATAGGCAAAGACTCATGAATGAAACACCCAGATAAAATAAAACTAAAATAATAAAGCAATGAAAACAAGAACTACAAAAAATTATGTTCGGCTTCAGATTCTTCACTAGATTGAAATAAAATATTTTTGTAAATGGAGACAACTGGATTTTTATATATTTTTAGACTTGCACCTACTCTGAATAGTATGAGATATAAAAAAAACCACACTGAATATTCATGTCTGCACTTCGCATTGCGAAACGTTGTTTCTACGTCGTCTGCACGTGGGATGGCGCTACATCCGGGCACTTGACAGGCTGTTGCAGAAGGCGACACAAACAGTTTAAGCTCCTGTCTAACTACGCCACCTACTTCCTATCAATTATCGGCGGGTCGATGACCAACACGAAAGGATAATGTACACCAAGGACACTCCATGTTTCCTAATTCTCCCCCTGCTCTAACCCCGGGGGCATCTAGGGGTCGTGTGGGGCATCGCATGGCATTTGTAAGTGCGATCTTAGGGCTCTCATCACAGAGTTCAGTGACTAGCACTTTCACCACAAAAATCCTCATGAAGGCAACTTTGAAAAGAATGTGTTTACACATTAAAATTAATTTAATTAATTTAATTAAAATTCCTTCTCAAAACTAAAATCCAAGCACGGAATGTCACTGTGTAAACAACCGGCAGTTAAACTGCAATTAGAAATAGTTTGGTTTGTTGAATCCTGTTGGAGTTCATGCTACTCAGTACAGAAGAGATATTGAAAAAAAGTTCTGACATAAAGACTACAAACAAACAAGAAAACAAATGTTATCTTGTTATGCGGACAGGTATTTAAAAAAATCCCAGGAATAAAAAAATCCCAGGGATAGAACTGTTTATTTTTCTAAAATATAATTTAAAGGATCTAAGCATGTGGTGAAAGCCAAAGTATATTTCTAGTTCTAGTTTATTTTAAAATGAGAAATTTAAAAAAATCTTCAGTCAGATGACCCCTGCTACTGGAGTAAGGATGAGGCACAAAAATATCTATTTTTAAATAGACCACCCTGAACTTGTCGATCATCACGGATAATTTTAGACCTCATGCCGCTTTATCACGTTTGTTCGCCGTAATAAGACACGACAGCCTCTCGACAAGTGTTTTGTAAACATCGGAGATTTTTTTTAAAAGTTACCCCGCTGCTCTTTGCCCCTCCTTCATTCCGACAACATCAGTACCGACTGGTTTCTGGTCTTCAGCTCAGCATCCACACAGCCATTGGAAGCAAAAGACATCTTGCGAAAGTTAATCTTCTGCGTGGGAGTGAATGTCCGCCTGGCTAGGAAAATCCTAAAAAAAAAAAAATGTGTTTGCTTGTTTTCATGTTTTTGAGCTGCTGCAACTATCCCTTCCTCAGGATGAAGCATTCCTGTCATACATGGGCACGGTTTGTTTCCAAGGATGCGGGAAATATGCTCGTGATGACTTGCCAGATAGTGAAAGTGCACATTGAAATGATGGACTGTACAACTTATAGATGCCTTAACTAGATATTATTTGTTTTCTTGTTGACTCCGTGAGCAACAGCTGGCAATGGAGATAAATAGACGATGTTGGCGCTCTTGTTTTCTTGTAAACGAAAGACTAATGGCTCACAGAATGGACTGAGTTCCTTCTCTTGAGGTGTGTTTACTAGTTTTTCTGTTTATTTTGTTGGGAAACTGGTTCAACGTCCACGTAGGACATAAGCCTCGGGTGAGATCCGTGTATCTGTACAACAAGGGGAGAGAAGTGGAGAAAGGGACTCTACTCATGCGGCGTCTGTTGCCGTTTGCAGAGCTCCCGAGCTTCAATCTGACAATATTCCTGCAAAACTCACTGTCGTAAGATGTAGTACAATATAATTTATTTTCCACCTTGCTTACGATGGAGTATAAATTAATCTACGACCTCAAAAAATTTGTTCCACAAAGTCAGTTACGAAAAGGAGAGCAAGAAACAAAGTGTCTTTGCTCCCCTATATGTCAAGTTACTAGCATGATTCCTAGCATCGCTTGTACGACTAACAAAAGAGAAATTTTCCCTGCGAAATGTCACAGCCTCGGCGTATCGTGAGCTGCATTCAGACTGTGGAGATGAAGGAGGAAAAAGACCAGAACCAGCAATCAACCGTCACATGACACTGACCACGAGAGCCGTTAACATGATTCCTGGCACAAAAGCTTCAACACCATCAGCAACCCACCCAACGTCATCATGTATCTGAAAGAACAAGGTGGAAGATGGTCTGCGAGCTGTCTGATACTGGTGGTCTGGAGGTCGCAGACGATGCCAACGACCGGAGGAGACATCAAAGGCGTGTCACCTCGCTCAAATCCTGACTTTGTGATTATCGCAATCTCTTAACGATGGGCTGCCACCCCGGTACTGCAGGTAATTACTGTCCCCCACACACCTACCCGTATTGCAGGTCTGTCCAGTCGTCGAGTGGTGGATCTGTGAGACTTGTCGAGGGGTCGGCCAACGTCCCGCGTGAGCACGTGTTCACTGTCGTTCTGTGCGGATCAGCGCCGTCAGCAGCCAGCGCCACGGGTGTGACGTCACGTCTGCAATGGCTGACATTTGGTATCTGTTACATGCATGATGCCCCACTTATTGCCAAAGTTCACGACATCGACTTTCTCCGGCCCCGATGACATGAGTCCTTATGGTAGGTATCATCGAAACTCGGTCAAGTCTCTCTTTCTCTGTATGTGTGTAAGTAAAAGAGAGAGACAGAAACAGATTGTGTATATCGAGAGGAACAAACGAGCGATTAGAGTTTGTTTGTTTGTTGTAGATTGAGTTGACATTTGGCTGATTTCTAGGGGTGAATGGTTTATATGTAAATTTAGAGATAAACATAAATAGCTAAAAAGCATAAGAAATCTATACTTAATTATATAAATTGTTTACAATTGTTACATTAACATCTCTGTCTTACAATCCAGTAATACAATTATCTCCTTCAAGAAACATCCATGGGCAAACTAAAACTACTCAGAATGGCGTAAAGAGTAGGATAAATGTGAATCTCGTCTATTTATATGTGTGTTCATGTGGACAACGTTGAAGGTTTTTAGTATAATGTTGTGTTTAATAACAGAAATGACACCGGACTCTTTATTTGCTTCCACGAAGTCTCGTTCTCCGTCACGTGACCCTATGACGTGTGGTTTCCATAGTGACAACCATGCCTCGAGAATGTGCTGCACCCGACTGCCACGAAAAGATTCAAAATTGTCTTTTCATCAGTTTCCGACAGACAGAGTCTTACAAGCCTTACACACAGAGTGCGTCATACGAATAAACAGATGACGTCAAATCTTCGCAATGACGACAGACACTTCCCGTCAGAGACTGACGTCATAAGGAGACTGACGTCACAATAAGACTGACGTCACAATAAGACTCCTCTGCTTGATCATCTCAGGAAGCTATCGTGGTTACTCGGCGGAAGGACACAAAGGTCGATTTCACTGGATTTTTTCAATGTTTATAAACATCGGCAACCAAAATAGTGCTAATAAGTGGTAATTAAGTGAGAAACGAATCCTTTATTTCTCCTGTGTTGCTCTCGTGCTCTGTCATTGTAACTAAATATATTTTTGAAACGTTTGACAGTCGCCACAGCCTTATCACAAGCCTTGAGTATCCCTTTAAAAACAATTAGCAATAGGTCAAACATAATTTTAGCATCTGTAGTGCTAAGTAACCAACTAGAAGAGAGGACAACGAAGGGTGGTGAGATACGGGTGTGGTGTGTATTCTGCATTTTAGAAATAGAGAGAAGAGAGAAAAAGATTTCTAAAATAACCACGCTAAGTTCTGATTGCGACATGTCAGTGAACAATTCTAAACTCTCACGAATGTAAACGAAAAATTATACAATTTATGTAATCCTTGGCTTTTATTTATAGCCTCCCTACCAAGGTTCCTCTCCTGTCTGCCATTCCTCTGTACGAAGCTGGAGATCGACAAGATCATGTGCTCGAGATCGACAAGGTCATATTCCATCGAGATAGGATCCGCCTGCCGATGTCACCGGACTCTCATTCTTTATGCAGTTGGTCGTGTGGCTGGCTGTAGGAACCCTCTCCCGACTGATAAGCAAAGACCTACAGTAATCCCCTAGACCTAGGTAGCTCCACTCCCACGCAACATTCCGGCGACCGTGGTGCAGGCTGAGCTCATGAAAACAAGTAAGACAGCTTTGCTTTTCCTTTTGTCTGACATTCATACAGAACACGACCCTGAACTAAATTATTCTGCAAAACAATGGAACCAGCATCATAAGAGCAAAATGTTTTATATCCTCCTTCCACTCTCTCTCCGCTCCTTCCACTCTCTCTCTCTCTCCGCTCCTTCTGTCTCCAGTTGCCATCGACTTGTGATAAGATATGTACCTTGTTTTGTTTGCTCTCTTTGATTGTTGTCATGGTTTCTCAGGATAAACCTGTGACTTATATTGTGCTGAACAAGGTTCAAATGGGAGACATTGGTGAAACACGAAGGACGGAAGGAGAAACAACTATCCAAACAAGCAATAAAAGACAAACTTAGAAGACACAAAGGGTAATTAAGGAACAAAAATAAGGATGGAGAGGTCATAAATCTGCAGAGAAAGACGAGGAGGCGGACCATTCAAGTGACTATAATCACAACTACTGACAGACAGCTAATTGGTGTAATGAGCAATGGTGAAAGGATTTGATGGTGGGTAGATGGAAGGGAGGAGAGTTCCACTGTTTTGCAGCTCAGTAACTAAAAAAAAAAATTTATTTAAAGTGTTCGTTAAAAGGGACTTTTATTTTTGCTGAGGACGACATTCCCGTGTGTCTGTGTTTCTAGAAACAATTTATTTGTAAAGTAAAGCTATGTCTATGATTTGTAGGATTCCCAGTGGGAGTTGAAGTTATTGCTCACCTCCTTTCTCGTCTGGCGCTGGTGCATTATCAGCTTTTATTATTTCTTCAAACATGTAAATTGGTCTAGAGACGAGCATGTATGCAAGACAATGGTTAAATATGAAAGAATCATAAAATCGAAAGAAGAAAAGGCGAAACGCTGGCATTTTTCTTTTGTTATATCTGAAACTCAGCTTCGAACCCACTGAAGAATTTTCCGAATGTAAATTATTTCAAAGACACTGAAAATTGTTCTGGAGGGGAAGAACAAGAACATCAACATTTATATTATTATTATTTCAAGGCAAGAGAGCGTTATTAACATTGGGTAGACATATTTTACTACAGTGGATGCCAGCGAGCCTACATCCCTCGATGACTGTGAGAATATTTCAAGTGAAAAAGAATTTACATCACATGTCCAAACATATTAAACTACTGGAAACTTTTAACCACATCACACAACAATCACGCAAAACTGCAATTACATCACAATCGGTGACATTACAGACAACCACATCTACACCCACTTCCTTGTCGAGGGCAGGTCTCCAGCAGGACGCTGACGTCACCGAGGCTGTCCAAGTGTTTATTGTTGATTGCGCAACTCACCTTGCCATGGCCACCCACGGGAAGGAGAGGGAGAGGGAGGGACTAGTGGAGGAAAATGAATAGGGAAAGGAAGATCCCAGGACAATCTCAAACTACGAGTTGTACGTGCGAGTACCTCTGTTTGTCAGTTCAGCGCCCGTGTACCACCTGACCCCGTGAAGGGTCAGTACATGTCAATTCCGGATATTCTCTGCTGTTACAAGAGAGAGAGAGGGGGGAGGGGAGGAGAGAGAGAGGAGTTGCCACCGAGGACATCCACATGATGGTCACTGAGCTCATTACGACGACAGATAATCCAAATCCACCCACACCACGCGGGGTCTGACGGGCGCCGACCGTTAGCGCGATGTTGTGCAAATTTGTCTGCGCAGCTTGCTAATAGCCTGCCCCTGCCCTCTGTCTCTCCAGCAGCTTGGAGTAATATTGAGTAATATGTTTGTTATTGTTTAGTTTTTTTTTCTCTCTCTCTTTCCCTGTATTGTCACTTCGGTGGTAGAAGTATCCTCCTTCTCATCCTCATCCTCATCATCCTCACCTCCTCCTCCTCACCATCATCCTCACCATCATCCTCACCTTCTCCTTCTCCTCCTCCTCCTCCTCCCAATAATTCTCTTCGTGTCTGGTCTTCTCTATTCTCCTCTGTCTTTCCTCCCTTCTTCGTGTTTTTCCCCTTAAAACACGCAGCTTACAAATCAATTCTGTTTTATCCAAAAACTAAAACATCGTCTAAATTCTTCTTCCTGTGACTGTGATACCGCAATTCACATCAAGGAATATATTGCATAGATACTGCTTTCGACAAACAAAAATTTGGTTCACAGATCCATGGACTAGATGGCGAAAGTGTATTTCTCCTGCAAGGTGGAAGAGTTTATTTCTCGATATCGTCCTTGACATTTGACTTCCCATGCATCGTATCTGGTTTGTTAATGACTAGCGATTGTTTTCTCATTTCTTCGTTCTCTTCTTCTTTTCTTCGTCATTTTACTCCTCGTCCTCTTTATTCTTTTTGGGTCGTCATCAAGCTTGATGGACATCTTTCAAGAACCATGTCTTCTACTATGTGTATGTCTGCATCTTCATTATCTTAATTATGTCTGACTGCCTTTTGTTTGTATTCATGTTATCTGTAAGAGGCGGAAGAGAATCACACGCACACATGGGTGGGTATAGAGAGAGAGACAGAGAAAAACTTTCTTCCCGTACACTTTGTCATGTGACTTCCTTCTCTGAATGAGAAATACATCCGTTAACAACTTCATAGATCGAGGCTTCTTAGACGCAGACGTGGGATCTTTGCCAGCCACCAGCTCCCCCTGCCTCATGCCATCCGACGGTGCTCCAGATTTTGACCCAGACGAGGGTTTGCTGCAGTGTCAAAGTGAATCACCCATACCCCCACCAACATCGTGTCATATATAACCATTTCTTTAAAAAAAATCTGAGCAAATGTATAGTTGTGCATCGTCTCGTCACTACTGCACCTCGGCCGCCGCCCTCCCATACTCCTCCCGGGCTGAATCCTAGATAAATGTTTTCCAATTTGTTTTCCTTTAATTCACTTGTTCGGTCTTCGCTCGTTTGTTTGCTTGTTCGTTCGTGTGTCAAATATTGTAGGTTTTTTTAAAATTTCAAAATAATCGATCAATATTGTTTTAGGATTGGCAATACGTAAATAAAATCTGAAAGTCAAAAATTTTAATGCAGAGAAAAGGGAATATTACATTATTTTAACATCATGCCTTGACAGGTAGACATTAAAATTGTTTTTGTGCAAATAAAAGTTTGCATGAATTTGCAAGTTACATTATCGAGACGAGAAGAAAATGCCAAACACATATCAAAAGATAAAGAAAAATGTCAAGATGTAAAAATGTTGCTTTTTTTCTCGCAGCTTCCATCAGCACAAATATTTTGTATTCATCTCCCTGGTGGGTGTTAATAGAATCGCATAGCTGACCTTTATGAACTTCAGTTCAGCTGTATAAACTGTCACAATATGAATGGCAGGTTGTATGTGCAAGTGCCATCAGCGTCTTTAAATGAAGAAAAAAACAAAAACAAAAACAAACTCGAAATATAGATAAATGCGATCGCACTCAAACTCACACAGATAGAGAGAATTTTCTTAATTATTTTTTCTTTTAAAATCTTTAACGCTGCACACTTTCAGAAAAGCATCTTGACCGGTTAATGGAAGCAAACTGCCTTTCAGTGCCACTTGCTTTTGTTGGACACACTAGCATCACACGATGAGACGACCTCACTTGACGAAGCCGGCGATGTTCGAGACTGTGCTGAAAGGGCAATAACTCTGTCACGTGGAAGTTATCCTGACCTCAGCGGTTGTCTCACCCTTGGCATCCGTGGGAGATCGAAGTACAACCTTTCTCACCAACCTCTCATTTCTATTCTTCTTTCGACATTTTTAAAATATTCATCAGTTCATCCTCTATCTATAAATAGTATATCTGTGATATTTTTTTTCTTTATTTCTTTCCGCATAACACAGTTCCCTTCTGTCAAAAGAGAGAGATTTTTTTTAAATGGATATTTTTTTGCATATAAGATTTGTTTCTCATTGCAGAATGTTACATAATCACTATCCTGTCATGAATTATTAAAGTTAGATTATTTGATATTAGAAGCCACATGTGTATGATCGCATACAGTTTCAATATTAGCAAATTCATGAATGATTTTCGCAAAATAAGAAAATTCCTTCTCGATTTCTGATGTGCACAGCAATAGTCTTCTGTCTCCCTGCTGCGAAACAGAAAAGTGTGGGCGTTAGAGAATGGCGTTGCCAGGTAACAGGATCCCAGAATCCACTCTTCTTGCTCAATGTTTTCCCTTTGGCTTTGAAGATTCACATCGGCTGATAAACACCAAGAAACATAGATGACTGCACTCCTCTCAACGACGAATCCGATGAATGGAAATGAAGAAAATCATCTCCTAGTTTGCTTATTTTTGCTATTTTTGCTAGCAGCTCTGTGCCTGACAAGTGTCCAAACAAAGCTAAACTTAGCTTTTAGAATTATCGTTCATATGACAGAAGTTGTTATGTCTCGTGTAATGGCTGGGCAGCACAGACAAACATCACTGCTTTGCGTTTTCGGAGGAGTTTTATAAAATGTTTAGTCGTGGAACTAGAATTCAGTCGTCGAAGTATGCCTAATCTTTTCTACTTCCAGAAAAAGAAGATTATTTACAGAGACAAGAGATAGGGCTACTTTCCTTTTCTGATTTGCTTTATCGCTACAGATAAATACATAAATAGATAAATAAATATTTAGAAAGATCAATCGATTGTGACTTTTTGAGATTCAAATAACGAGAGTAAAACGAAGATAACTCAGAGCAAAGCGAGTCGTCCTAAGACTGCATTCTTCTTCCTGTAACGAACTGATTACTTTGTGGATCGTGTTGATCGAATCTTAAAAATGTGTCTTAGCTTCAAGGGTGAACATGTTATATAAATATATATATAAATCTATAACAAATGCGACTCACGTATCACAGAATCACACAACTTCCTTTCGGAAGCGAAAACATATTGGACAAAGACGGAGGACAGAAGAAAACAAACAAACAAATAATCTGGGGGATGCAAGCGTGGGAACGATTTTAATGAAGTTTGGGAAAGGCGAGCCCCACCTCGCATCTCAGGCCGGGTGGTCGGGTACATGTTGTCAGGCCTGCAGTCACACAGCTCCGAGCCTCGTCTGTCAGCTCCACGCCAATTCCTTCTCACGTCCCGTCCCAGAAATCGACCCTGGGACAGGCTGACCACTTCCTCTTCTCGCGAAAACAGTGGCAGTTGGCCTGACCTCTCTGCTCACCGAAAGACGACACCACGGCAGACTCCGACAAACACGTTGAGCACGATAGAGTTCCAATAGAATGCTGTCGGGGGATCATTTTATTCTATTTATCGTTGTGGTTTTCAAATGAGGAATAATTTATTCTGCTTGTTTTTCTGTCTAAACTAAATGAGAAGATTATCAGATGAATAAATAGTGACTAAAATAAAACCTCATCTTTCACAGAATAAGAAAGTAAATTTAATACCACAGTTCGAACAAACAGGGGACTGGGTCACGTGACCCAGCAAGCCCCAGACTTGGAACTCAAGACCAAGAACATCCGTTTTTATTTTTTCGTTGGCTGGAGATGATCTGACGAACATTAAAAAAGTTTCTTGTAACGACATTAGTTGTCTATAGTTTAATGTTTACTTACAGCTCGAATCCTCTTGAGCGGGACTAAATAAACCACGAGAGACAACGAGGAATCGACTCATGTAGTTAAGTATATCCAGGAACAAACTGTAATCAAAGTACATAGACTTCCACCAGCTGTCTCCTGAACTCTGAAATAAGCTGTTTGACAGTAGGTGGTATACTTTAAACAACCAGCAAATAATAATCTGTGTCTAAGGGTGGAGGTGGGAAGTGGTGTTCTTGAATTAATTGAGCTGCAAAATATTTATGCGTTTATTATTATATACTGACGATTGAAAGACTGGCACTTTTACACGATATATTGTTCAATGCATTCATGCAGTAAACACTTCCATCATTACTTGTAAATGTGTTGTCAGGTTTCCAGAAAATATGAATTTGTAGTATCGCTTCTTCAATGACAATGACCAACATTTAAATCCCAGTAAGCAGTTGTTTTTAGGAATGGTGCTCAGATACAAAATAAAAAAAAATAAATAAATAATAAAACTGTCTGTACAGTGTTTTTGTCTACATGTAGGAATTGTAATCAGTTATAACTGCATGCATGTATGCTCGCACACACACACACACACACGCGCGCGTGAAGATGCGCCGTCAGATGTCGTTGCCGCCCACGCAGACGTGCGCAAGTGCATGTTCTGATACCCTCATCACAGTTATTTCTGTCCCGGCATCATCATCAGGTTCCTACAAACCCACAACTGTCACAGACTCCTGTTTTCTTTCTGGACCTTTCTTGGCCAATTGCGACTGACACCAGTCAATCCTGGAGACGCAGAACAAGGATGAAGGGATCTGCTTCCTTCAGATGCTCAGGCACCGCCAGGATGCAGGAGAAGCAATCTGTAGGGTCACGAGAAAAGTATGGTAACAGATAGGTGGAGGGATGGGTGGATAGAGAGAAGAATGAAGGGATAAGGGGATATTTGTCCTCTTGTCATACTCCGCCCGCCCAGACATTTAGACATATGTCGGTGACCTCTTGTGATTCCTGAGCCAAAGTCGGTCAACAGACGATCAGACTGAGATGTACTTTTCTCGAAGGTTCTTTTGCTATTTACGGATCTACAAATTGGAAGTAAATTATTGTGTGTAATGGAGCGAAAAGCAGACATCTTCGCTATGAACCACCTTTATTTCTCTTGCCACTATGTTCACAACATTAAGTAAAGCGATAACTTTAAATGAACCAGTTTTATAGTGTTTTTGTGGAATAATGGAAATAATTACTGTCCATTTATGTCTCCCGCCCCTCACTTCCGGCGCCGTTCTTTGATGTCGAAAACAGAGTTAATAAACAATGTCACTTTTCACCTTAATAAAAATGTACTAACCTTTAACACCACACCTCCATCAGCCCGACAGATACGAACATATATCACAAACTGAAGAATAGACAGATAAAAAAAAAAGGAAAAACACCAAATGAATGAAATCCATTTTGTAAAACAATAGTCTACTAAGGTATGCATGATCTGACATCAGGTCTCGAATTGGCAGGCAGAAGACTGAACTAACTCAATGAAATAGGGGAAAAAAAACCCTTACAAACATGCACATCCGGGCACTAGAGAACCACAAGGTAACAGGCCAGAGACAACTGCAATCCCCTGACATTACGGTTGTAGGTGTGGGACAGCCCTCATTTCGGAACCAGCTTTGTGATGAGGATACCAGTCTCCTCTACTTCCCTGCTTTTTCCTTCCCAACCCTCTTACGGAGTCTGGTACCCACTCTGCCACTCTGGGTATCGAACCAGCAAGTGCGCGCTGTTGAGTTTGTAAGCCGTTGCAATAGATTAACTAAGTGTCTTTAAATAAAAGTCTTGAAATCCAGCAAAAGTTGATGGCCTGCAAGAAGCGCTGCCTGACATCAGCTTTGTTTTTAAATGACATGGACAAAGTATAAGTGTTCGTAGCCTGATTTTACATCCAGGAATAGCGATGGTCTGATTAGCTGTTTGTTTTTCTCCAGAGGTCAAGCGGAATAAGTCTCCTTTGAAGAACGAGGCCTGCGCAAGGACCGCCGGGACATTTTACAGACGGTGGACAGGTCGAGGAAAGTTCACAGCTCTAAAAAAAACATACACCTCACCTCCACCAAAATAGTGTTCCACCCGCGGCCTCTGGGAGAGGTTGTTCTAATGCCATCTCCCTGACAACGTGTGGGTTCATGCCAGAGAATGACTCATCCAGGACGAAAGGGATCGACGGCGTCGAGATACGATAGTACATGGTAGTCAATGAAGCGCAGTGTCAAAAGGGGAGATTACCAACTAGCCGTGCTGCTCCGACGTACGTCATCATCACCCCTCCCCTCCCCTTCCCCCCAAACCCTCCAACCCTCCCACAGCCTGTGAGAGACGTTTGTCAGAAGGAATGTAAACCTCCTGGTTTTTTTTTTTTTTTTTTTCCAGAGAATTTGGTTGGGGCGGAAAAAGTGCTCCCGCTCCGAGCATCGATCAGTCTGTCAAAACAAATCCCCGCACGGTACGTTGGGCCAAGTTCCAGGCGGAGGTCTCGTTCCCGACCCCACGACCGAGCGTTCTTGTGGGCCGGGGAGGGAGCTCACCTCCAGCAGGGAAGCGTGCTCGTGCCTGTGGGTCCCCGGCGTTTGGTGGATTGCGCTTCTGGGTCAGTGAGTGTGAATCAATCTCCCAATGAATGCAGGCAGGGAATTCATGTCATTAGCAAGATGGCATAAGGTCTTGACCACAATCGAGCTTGATCACTCCCCCACCCACCACCTACTACCGTTCTCCTCACATCGTTCCGATCTGTTGCTACGACACCCACCGCTGCGACACTGACCGTGGTGAAACAAGATGCCGTTAGAAGAGAGGAGGAACAAACTAAACTGGCAACACTACCATGCATGCAGTTGCTTTTGTATTTGTTTTTTCTTCTTTTTGTCTTTGTGGAGTTCACACTGAGGATTCAATGGCATGGTCAGCACATCTGCGCTAAGATTTTTTCACAACAATAAAAAAAGTATCAGCAGCTCAGAAACAAAGGTGAAAAGAGCAGGTACAAAATGAAGTAAGAAAAATACTGCATGAACAGACATATCCACGTCTAGATGCAGACGGATTTATTACAAACACGTTTAATTCTAGTTAAAAATATTGTTACTGCTGGGGTTGTTTATTTAGGAACAAGTTTCCTGAAACATGTGTAAACAATATTGTATGATTTGGTAAGGTATTGCCTACATCCACAGGTATGCCTGAAGTGTATTCCATTTATTGTAAAATGTTGAGTACATATTTGTTTTGACCTTAGCTCTGGATTATTTCTTTTTTGAGAGACATTTGTGAAGTAAAACTTTCAACTTCACCCACACGTGACCTTTCACAAGCGAGTCTCACAATGAAAGCAACGCTTGAGTTTAGGATGTCGTCTCAAAAACAATTTCTAAATTTAGGAATCAAACATTACCAGTGATGAGGATGACAACTTTTGCATACTGGTGTAGCCCAACGACCTGGATTATTTATCTGACGCCAGCAACTAAAAACACGTAGATTCTCGTCCACCACGAGAACCAGAGAGTACGTTCATACGCATGCGCACAGGACATTTTCTCTATGTGAAAGTCAGCATTTCATATTTCTATGTTATTCTGTCTACATAATTTTGTGTTGTCTTTGTACAACGCTGTGAACCTGGCTTTGGGATACACACTGAAATAGACTTTTTCTGATTATAATTGTTGGTATTTACTTTGCCTGCTACATAAACTCCCTTTGTCCCTACTTTGCTTCCCTTTTGTGACTCAATGATATCCTTTTTTGGAGCTAGTTAATTCATTCTTCTGTCGCTCAACGCTATTTTTATCTAGGGTCTAGTTCATTCATTCTATTTTGACACCCGTGACTCTTTCCTCCGACTTTTTTCATGAACACTTTTTTTAATTTTCATGCGACTAATGCGTAAATTTGATTTTTCTCTCTTTCTTGTAGTTGTTTGCGTTTCCGACTCAGTGCGATTTGTCTTCTGCTATTTCCGCACTTAACTCAGAGCATCCAATTGTTCTTGGCGAACACATAGTCCGATAGTAGGAGAAAATAGCTGAAACAAAGCAGATCCAAAACGACGGTTTCCAAAAGTTTAAAATTTTAAAGTGTAAGTTGATAGCTCACAGCCGCACAACATGTAAGACTTCGTTTATCTCGTGTTTCGGTAAAGCTCTTTGATCCCCATCAATAGAACTGATTTGCATATTTGACATCACCAAAGTTGCTGAAGACGGCACGTGAGGGGAGCGGGTGGATGGAGTGTCGGGGGGCAACTCTGGGGCTTTATTCCACAGCTTTGTGCCCGAGGTGACCCCGCACCCCATGTAATTGCCAGTAACTGAGAAGTGTTGCGCGGTCTTCCCTTCCTCCTTGGGATAAGGAATATTTTTACTGGACGATTGCGCGTGCCTTTTCTTAGTCGATGTGACCTTGTTAAGACCGACGATCAGATGAAAAGGTTAATGCTTTGAGGTAAAAGAAGACGAGCTAGGCGTGGGTGTTTACTGAGGTCCCTCAGTGCTAGAACCGGCGTGGGCGAGGGGCTGGCTTCGATCCCTTCAAACAGATTTCCAGTTTAATCCGATCGATTTCAGGGCACGTTTCTTTGGCTTATTTTGCTTTTAAAAAAACAAGAATATCATATTCGTCTTCAGAGAAAAAGAAATATTTTATGAAACAGCAGTGATCCTTCTAGAATGATTAAGCATCTCATAATTAATTTTTATTGGACTAATGGAATTTTGTTTTCTTTGAACGTAAGAAGTTGAAATTTAGAGATGATTTGAAAATAATTATTAATTATTATGATTATCATTGTTGTCGTCATCTTTATTGTTGTCGTCCATTCCTGCTCAAAATCTGGTTTAAATATACATTACTTGAAACACGCGATGATGATGTCTGTCCCCCTACAGTACACTGTTTACTCATAGTTACTTATGAAACTTTGGAGGCAGCCTACACACACACGCATCTTAGTCAGTTCCAAATGAGGTAACGGCTACTTTTAGTTGTAGATATGTCAAATGTGAATGGTGTGTAAACAACTAGCTTGGAAAACCCACCGCATGATCACTATACAGAATTAAAAACTATAATTACTCATGTACAAAGTGGACAAATAATTTCTTGTAGTTTTCTATTCTTAATGCACTCTTTTTCTTTTTCTTTTTTTTTTTTTTTTTCGGATAAACAAAGAAGTGACTAACAGAGATCACTGACCGCGCTACAAAAGTCTGGAAAAAAGCAGGAAGTTAAGGAGACCTGGGCCACCTTGTTATACGGGACAGATGCCATGGATATCGAACTCAGTATCTAAAATCCATGCTAGCTTATGCTCTGGCGGGGAAACTGATAGCAGCTACTGAAAAATAGAGCAAGATTTCCTTCCTCTACCCATTTTTCAGTCTGCGGATAAGAAGACGAAAATGTGTGCTTCCAATATGGAGTGTCCAGACACTAGCGGCAGAGCAGACAGCTCATGGTGGTTTTTCCCATCCTGAAGCTCAATTATATGTAAGAACCAAATCGGGGAGACTGCTCCAGGATGCCAAAATTATCCTAGTACTTTTGTATTATTTATTTCAGGCCAAGAGTCTGCTTGAGCTCAGGAATCTTGCAACAGAAACGGTTGTAGAATAAAGGGTTTGTGATGATGCTTGCTCAAAGTTTCATCTGCCACACCCGGCGTTATCCCCGCCAGGAGGTCAAGTCCACCCCATGCCTCCATCTCCTAGATTGCTGCCAATGTTTGAATACCTTTGTCATGATTAATCATTAATTGGCTGTATTAAACGACTGTTGTTGATGACAGTCCAACTGCCATTTTGCCCTTTGTCAGTAAGAAACATATCTGTTTCGGTGAATGACTAACAGAAAATAATATCCGCACCCACTAGGTACCCCGCAGTTCTCTGCTCTGTATGAAGAGTAGTGTGAAGAATAGGCTGACCAACGTGCAGGAGTTGGCTGGTCATCATGTTCATCAGCACCTGTTCACTATCGTCCAAGACAGTCGCAAGTTGCAGGCCTTGTCAAGGTAACAAATGAATAACGGAGCAACTCCGTGAATGTGACTGATGTAAGGGAGACTAATCTTATCTTAAGTATGGTTTCTGCCGTGATGGGTACAGTCCCTTGGATAAAAAAAAATCATCATCGTTATTATTATTCACTTTGAGCTTGTCTTTGAAGGTGGTGTAAAGTGCTATATAAATTAACTTAATTATTATATACATATACACTAACATTCAGGCACCTGTATTATATAGAAAACGAGTATACAAGTAACGACAAATACATCCACACGTGGTCCCTCATGCTTACCCATGGTTACACAGATGCAAGAATATACACATAAACAAGCTCACGAGAGCACACACAAACACACACACACACACGCACTTGCTCAGTTTCACACAACCACAATGCTGTCCTTCATTTATTGCCTATTCTTTTACATAAGTAATCGACATTTATGACAACCCTGGTTTCCTTATTCACGCGTGACGATTACTAATGAGATGGGATGGGACAGCTGGGCCCTTGAGGGACATCCGTGTAGTAAGAACATTAATGTCGCAATGCAGGTGGCGCAGGGAGGAGTGAGATGATGTCATCTACCTTTTCTTGAAAGCTATTGGCTGCCTACGTCACGAACACCAGCGACAGTAGCGACAGCAGACAGACGTTTGTAGCATAACAACCACATAAATGACTCACCAGTTATTTCAGACGAATTACCAAAGGTTGGAGAACTAATAACACAAAACAATGGCAGTCCTAATGCTGTCAGGTATGACCATGGTGTTAACAAAGGAAAATAATGTAAGCAACATCTCTTGAGCATAATGCACTTCCCAGCAACACCTAAACTCTTGCAGTTGCTAATAATAAAACAACAGGTTGATGACCACATCTTACATTGTACATTGTATGGCAGTTCTGGTTTATTTTTCAACACAAAGCAAATGCATCGAATAAAAAATAGAAATTTATTCTCGGGTAATTAATTCCTGATGCTAATTTCTTCAGGGATTAGAAACTTCAAGAAAGAAATCTTTCTCTGACATTCGATTCATCTGATTGTACATCGCTGTACTCGTGTCGTCATTGAGACACTCACTCATGTTCGCAATATAGTTCATGGATGTGTTGTTTTTATTTGGAAGGGGAAATGTATGTTTTATGCCATTAAAACAACTTGTTTTCTTATCCACGCGCCCACGTCGACTGATTGGAGGAGATGGGAAGGTGAGGCCAAGGACCTGTCCTGGTCTGTCCTCTACGTAGGAGTAGGAGCGGCTGTCCTATAAAGTGTCTGCTGTTCATTCACAGTCCACAGTCAGACCCAACATCTCATCCGAGAATCAAGCTTGTATCTTTCCTAACAGACATCTTGTGTACAAAAATGGCATTGAAGCTCTTTGCCTGCCTGCTGGTACTCGGCATTGCCAATGAGGGTCACAGTGGTAAGTGCCCCCTGCCTTCTCCTCCTGCATCTTCCTTTATTAGAAATAAGTCGCTGGCAGGTTCTCCACAGTCATTGGAAAAGTCTAAATGTCAGTTTGTCTGTTCCTTATCTTTGCCCTGATAATAGTTTGTTTGTATTTGCCAGATACGTGACACTGCGTCATAGAATCTACTGTCACGTGACAAGAACACTCAATTATCTGTAACTGACTTGTAAGGAAAAAGTAAAGGTTCTTGACTGTGTTGATGGACTCCATTATAGTCGAGGGGGTGGAGTGGGGGAGGTACGATGTGTGCAACCACAAAAGCCTTTTGTAACTGTAAGAAGTATCAGTGGGTAGATAGGTTGGGGATGATGGAGGAAGAAAGTATACACCTTGAATAACAGTAATATTGAAATAAAAAGTCAGCGACTGTTTTATAGGTTTTCTTGTCTTGCAGCTTGTACAGACCCCGCTATCATAGGGCCATGTCGGGGGCAGTTTTACAGGTATTTCTTCAACCAAATATCACAGTCATGTGAGCTTTTCATCTATGGGGGCTGCGGGGCCAACGACAACAACTTCTTGACTCTGGAGGACTGTCAGACCGCTTGTCCTCCTGAAGCCAAGAGACAGGACGCCATCAATCCAGGTACCAACAATATGATAAGTGTACATCTAATTTATAATTATTTATAAATATATGCATTTCGGTTTCAATTTTAAAAGTGAAAATGTCATTCAGATTTTATAATCATGTAGTCTTATAAACTTTTGACACCTGAAAGCAAGCTGACGGACTGTATGACTCAGTAATCAAAAGTTTACCCAGTTGTTCTGACTTAATTTGTCCCACTAAATATCAAACTAAAGACAAAGAAAATAAAGTACAATTGTTTGAAATCTTTGGAAACCGTATCCACCAGACTGCAACCTGCCCAGTGTCACTGGCTTTTGTGAGGCCTACATGCCAAGGTATTTCTACAACCCGGCAACCGGAGCCTGCGAGCGGTTTATTTACGGAGGGTGCGGAGGCAACAATAACAACTTCCTGAATAAAACAGACTGTGAACATGCTTGTATCCCTCAGGCCAAGAGACAAGCCAGCCTCCCGCCAGGTAAGACTTGTGCCCATCCTTGGTCGAGAACTTTCTCGTCGAAAATAACTGTAGATGTCAGTCAGTTGTTAAATAATTTCAGTTTCATATCTTACAAATAGGAAATATTCAATAAAAAGTTTAAGCAAGTCATATAAATTACAACTTTTAGAAGATGAAAAGCTGTATTTATCTCGCCATTTGAGGATTTACTCATTGACAAGATTGTCGTCTGTGAGAGCTAGTGTCATCACAAGACTATCATGAGATGACTGAATCCCATGATACCAGGAGCTCTTAACTGTCTCTAACACTGACCTACAATCCCTTTGTAATAAATATCATCTACATTAGCTAAGTGTCTAACAGTAACTTTAATTAGTCTGAGTCAAAAGTTAAAAACCAATAATCAATCAAAATAAAATAACTTTAAATGTTGATAGTGGATTCTATTCCAGCCTGCAGTCTGCCCAGTGAGACAGGTCCTTGTAAAGCCTACTTCCCCAGGTTTTACTTCAACACCAACACCGGGTCGTGCGAGCAGTTTATCTACGGTGGTTGTGACGGCAACGACAACAACTACCTGACAGTAGAGGATTGTCAAGCAACTTGTTTGGTGGCTAGATAGTCTGTACTTGTGTACCATGAGTCTGCTGACTGATTGCTGGTCCAACCTTCATTTATTTGCGACTAGAAGATGCTCATGCTGCAGTTGTAAACAACGACTACCAGTTAAAATACTGAGTAGGAGCAACTCACTTTGTGACTTACTGATGTATGTGAAATGTTTGTCTGTAAGACAATAAGCCATGATGGTGAACAATGTGCAAAAGCGTGAATGTAGAAACATCTAATCTGGAAAATTCGGAGACACGGACTGATCCATGATAGATGTATTTTTAGAACTGATATGTTTTTGTATAAATTATTGGAAAAAAATGCTGTATATAGTAAAGTATACTCACATATCCTGCATCAAATTCAAAGATCCCATTCAAATTTCCCGTTGGGATTAATAAAGTCAATTGTTATTGTTATTGTTTTGTTATTGTTATTGTTATTGTCAATGTGTTTTGTATCACTTTTGAAGCCATGTCTCCTGCCACGAAACGGAAGAAAAGAAGGAGGTAAGCATGAGATATCACACTGTACTGTACTATTCAGAATAAACAGATCCTATATTGTTGAAACTGATTAGTTTTGGTAATATATATATACACAACAAAATCCACTGGTGCTATCCCACATTTGTATTTATTCTCCAGTGTCTCGCAATAATAGAGAGTTTGAGATTCATGACGCGTGGGGAAGACGCGTACTGCAACGGGTAGGGCCCGCCTCTAAGCGTACCCGTTCTGAGAAAGCGATTGCGATTAAGCGACGGGAGCGCGAATGCAAAGAGAAGTAACTGCATGCATAGACAATTTTTTTTGCCTCTGAAAGTAAAATAAAAATATGCAAATGCTAGTAGTGACCAGGGATAACCAGTACAATTTAATTTCAAAATTTCTCAGCATTTCATTCCTGACCACTATAAATTCCTAAGAATAATAAACTATTACACATCAAAATTTGTTAAATGAAAATGCTACAAAAGATGAAATTGCTTATGGTTACTGCTTAAATTATGGCATAACTGTAATAGTATATACAGAACAACATAACAAAATAATATATATACATAATTAAAAAAAATAAATATTACAACTGTATAATAAATAAAAATTAATAACATAAAGAAATAATTTTTGCCTATGGTATGAAATATTTATTCAAGAGTTATAGATAGTTTGTTCCTATTGCTCTATAATAGTACTAGAAATATTTAACGGTTAAGTCATAGTTGAAAATGATTATTATGTCCTCACATAAAATGTTAAATACCTAGACAAACTTGGCCCAGTAGTTTGGCTCTTTTGTAACTGTAAATAATTTCTGGAAGGATGTTTTAAAAGCGTACGAGATATTTGGAGAAAGTGTTGTGTGTAAACATATTGAAGAGATTATATCAGAGCCTATTTTTTGTAACAATAAAATTAAGATTGGGAATAAACCATTTCTTTATAGAAGTTGGGTAGACAAAGGGATATATTTAATTAAACACTTGCTGGATGAAAGAGGTAATTTTTTATCATGTCAAGATGTTAAAAGGATATATGATGTAAACATTAATTTTGTCTCTCTAAATGGTTGCATAGAAGCCATAAAGGAATATATGCATCAAGGCAGAGAGAATGCAACTGATCCATCACCGCTTGACTATGATACAAATAAAACTCTTAGTGTAATTCAATCTGTACAGAAAGGTGCAAGACTGTATTATGATAACATGGTAACTAATACACATGTGCCTAACTGTTGCTCAAAATGGGATACAAGACTAAATAGAAATGTAGATTGGCACATTATCTTCAGGAAAGTAGCCAAGATTAAAGATATTAAATTAAAATGGCTCCAAATCAGAGTCTTGCATAGAATACTAGGGACAAAATAGCTTTATTTAATATGGGTCTAGAAATTGATGATTTTTGTAATCACTGTAGAAGTGAAAAAGAAAACATTCAACATATTTTTTTGGAAATGTAAATGTGTTCAAGATTTCTGGCAAAACTTTCAAAATTATGTGTCAAATAAATGTGGGATTATGACAAGGATGATATTATGTGAACACCTGGTTTTATTTGGATGCAGTAATAACTTTAAGACAGATGATGTGCTGGATTTAATCTTACTACTTGCTAAATTATACATATACTCTTGCAGATTCAAAAAAACCACACCTCAGTTGCAACCATTCATTCAGATACTGCAATATAGATATAAAATTGAAATTTTTAATGCTCGCCTGGAAATGAAAGAAGAAAAAGTTGTACAACTTTGGCTACCTTATATAAAACTTGTTGACCAAAACTTAAGCAGTGACTAGACTTTCATACATGTTGACATATACTACCTTATATGTCTTTTATATTGTTATATATGGTATGGTGCAATGGAGTGAATGGCTTAAACATAGAATATGCCATATCATTAATAGGTAAATGAATAAATGTTTATATATTCAAAAAATAAATAAAATAATGTGTAAAGTATAATAAGGAGAAAAATAAATGTTTATATATGTGAAATAGAGAGCTAGTTGTTAGATACTAGATAGTATATTGAAATTACTTTAAATCAGAGTTCTGCACAAAATGTTGGGGACAAAAAAATGCCTGGCACTATTTAATGTTTGTGATATTGTTATGTATGCTCGTTATAATTCAAGGAATATGATTTTGATGATTTTGTCATGTAAATGTAATGTGTAAATGTAATGTGTTAATGTAAAATAAATGTTAATAAAGTAAAAAAAAAATATTTAACGGTTATTTTTGGGATAGATAACTAATGATGAAGAAAATTATAATTATTATCTTTAACAGTTTTATCTCGTCATTAAATAACTTTACACGAAAAGTGTCTGAGCAAGTCTTGTACATACGATTGAATAGACATAAACCACCGATTGCAGGCATGGTCGTTTTTCACTGCTTTAACTTCATAAACAAGCAGCTTAGTTTAATTTCCAGCATAAAGTATGATTGCAGAAGATTTAAATATTATAAACAGTTGAAATTATATTGACTATCCTTGCAAAAAAAGCTGAAATAAAGCGAACAATTTACACGTTCTGGTCACAACCGCTAGACTCCAATCTACCCGTCGCGCCGTGTAGCTGTACGGCTGGCTGTGGCAGAAGTGATGACGTCACACGCAAGTTCCCGTGACGCTACACGTTGCCGTCCCCGTACGCGTCGCGCCAGCGCTGAGTCTCAAACTCTCTAATATACTCACATATCCGCAACCTCCAGTGTTTGTACTACTTTTGCAGCACCCACACTCGGATCTTCTCCCACCCTTGGGCCCGGCTTCTCGTGGTGGGGGTGAGCACACAGCCTCTCTCTGGCTAGGTGACTGAGCTGTTCAAACCATTTTTCTCATGCTTTTATATTCTCTCTTACCTGGCCGTTTTATCTATATTCTACTTCTAATCAAACATCTCCCTGTCATACTACAGCTTTATCTTTCCTATCTTCTGTCTACACTGGTCTTTCTCCTGTCTTTTTTCTATCATAGCTTTTTTTCGATGCCATCTTTTTACCCTTTCTCTGTGACATCTTTTAGACACCCTGCGTGATGGGTGGGGAGCGTAAGGAACGAAGTAAATACTTTATATCATGGCTGCCCCCCAAACAAACCGAGGAAAACTCACCAGAGAGGAGGACTCTTCAGCATGTGAATAAAAAAACCCAATGTTTTGTTGTTCTTGGTCACGTACCTCCACGATCTATAGTCTAAACAGATTGTCTTTCGATTTAATTGGAAAAACAACATGTACTGTCTCGAGACCATGCACCCTCGCTGCGTGCATAATAATAAAAGAAAGGAAAAGATAAAAGAGAAAGAAACATGTAAGGCGATGTTCGCCTTGTAAACTCTGTAAAACTGAAACATCTGAGGTATGTCTGTGGATACTTATTATCCATTCTGTCTAACTGGAAGCAGAAAAACTAAAAACACCTGCAGAAAAACTGACAGTTCTGTAGGTATTTGACATACGGGTATATTATTTTAACATCTTTGCTGTCGGCATCACAAACAAAAGTAACATTTTAGATATAAATACAGCATGTGTTAAAACTTATAGTCTTCTTACCAAATTCTTTATCCTCGTGAAATTAATATCATTTACTAAGGAAACTTGGATAATGTAATTTTTTAATCGATAGAAAATTGTGGATACTACAATTGTCTATTGTCTTTCTTTTTCTTAATTACCCTAGTCAGTCAAACACATAGGTAATGAATAAATGACAACATCATTCGTGTCTTATTAATATTTATTTTCAATTTGAATAATGGAATCTGTCAGACTGCTGCACAAAATGTTAAGGTTGTTAAGCAACTGAGAGAATTGAACATCTTCAGAATTTTATTGAGAGACTGAATACAAGATACTGTTATATTAAAGTTGCGTTTGTTTCCGTTAGTAGTGTGGTCAGACTGCAGAGAATCAGTGGCAGGCCTTTTCGCAGTCGCCTTTCGTCTGAAAGTTGTTTGCATTACCAGCGCAGCCTCCGTAGATAAACCTCTTGCAACTTCCATCCTTGGAGTCGTAGTAGTATCTTTTAATGTATGCCTTGCAGGGACCTCTTTCTGGGGCGAGACTGCAGTCTGAAACCAAGCAGCACAACGGGTTTTTTTTTATTTTTGTTTGTTTGTTTGTTTTTTTCCCAAATGACAAGAAAATTAGACACGTTTGGTAGCTGCGAGAGATTTTCAAGTAGAGTTCATGCAAAGCTTGTATATGACTTATGTGCTCGGCAGTAATCAGATTTTTTTTAGCCTGAATAATCTTGACTTTTGTGACTATAGTGGATTATAATTCTAATTAAAACAATATGTTTTTTAAAGTTTAAGGAAGAAAAGTATGACTAAATCATGCGATACAAACTCTTCGTATCTGTTCGTAGCATTACTATATTTTGTCATTGTGGTTTGGGGTATCGTTAATTACACTGATTTTCGTGTTTTAATTAAATAGGTGTTGCATTTTTCCAGTGTGTGAGTTTTCATCATGAAATGAATGGCAAAATGGTTTGGGTTCCATTTGTGGTTGGTGCTATAAAAATTTCACTAGAGGGTTAGGGTTAATCCTTTAGGTCTGTGCAAAGGTCAAGCGACAAGAACTGATCTGACCTGTCTACTAGTTCCACGTAGGAAACACTGAGGGAAAGGGGTATGTAAACAAGTATGAAAACAAGATAAACTCACAATCCGGAACTGCATGAAGTGAGCCGATGACCAGAAGGACGATGAGCACGGTGAGCTTCATGCCGAGACAACGAGTGCAAAATGGCGAAAACTGGAGAAATTTTTCAGGTAGGGTTTTCAGAAGTGGCTGCTGTACCTGCAGCCTGTTACATGTGCGGACTTTATAATCGTTGTTAAGGTAACATCTGGCGGGGTGTTAACGACACCCTATTCCTTCCCTAAATCATCCTTCCGTCCTCATGGTGTTCTTCTTGACTTACTAGTACTATCAGTCGTTTTCCTACAACTGACGGGACTAAAACTCTTCTCAGTGCCTTTGTGCTCTCGAGGTTTGACTATTATATCTGTGTTTTAGCCGACATCATCATGGTGCACGAGCTATATGTACATCACATGTCGAGTTTTGTGTTCGGGGAACAGCAGGGCTGAGGTGGTAGACTGTGTGATGGACGTGTGAGTATCCCCTGCAACTTATGTTGACAAGGGTGGGTGAGAATTGAGGTTAACTCTCGCCCACGTGCCCGGTTCACCGGGGTCAATATTTACGTTTTCAGATAAAAACCAGGAATACTGCAGCAGTAAAATAGAAATATTTCTGTTGTATTTAGTAAAAACATATCGACACTGATCGTGAAGTGTGCACACGACATAACATTTTAAAACTTACTGCACTTTAACACATTTTTTTCTTACTGATAAAGGTTTCCCAGGTGCGTACAAATCGACCAACTGACGCAAAACAGGTAGTTGTTTACGGAATGTGCACTAATGAGATAAATAATATCTGCACTCTACAAATCAAATCAACTGCGTGCAGCTCAAAGGCAGGTTTGCTCATCAATCTCAGTAATTTATAAATGTGACATAACATTTGGAACGCCCTGCACTCTAGCAATTGTTTTCTTGTTAATAAAGGTTTCCCAGATGCCTACAAATCTATCAACGGCTGCGAAACACGTGATCGCTTACGTAATGTACACTAATAAGATAAACAGCATATGCAATCTGCAAATCACATCCTAGGGTGTTTGAATTATTAGGACAGTCGCAATGAATGTTAAAGCCATCAAGGATCCCCCATCTGGTACATTGCCTAATTGGCATTAAATATCTTTCACTATCCAGTTTAATTACCTCTTTCCTTCCTTTCCTTTTTCTCTTCTTTCACAATAATGATGATGATGATGATGACGATGATCTCAAACGATTCAAATATAACATTAAAACTTACATATCTACATATGAAAACAGAGAGAAGAAGAGAAAGAGAGAGAGCTGTCTCCAGTTTTTATTTAAAAACTGCTCGAACACACAGTTGTTGACCTCTGACCTTTGTTATCTTTGCCAGGTTGTTGTTTTTATATGAACTTGGATCTCAAACGTTCCATTTTGAAATACCTGATCAAAGTAGGTTTCCTTTTTTTATCTGTAAATGCCCACACCCAAAGGACTCTTTTGACACCGGTTGACCCCATGATGACACATGTTGTAATTCATACGTGCACTCTGAAGGCTTTCGGCTGACAAAGATATACATTAAAGACATTAAAACCATAATTTCCCCCTTAAAGACAAAATTACAACATAACAGTCTCTTTCGTTGAATGTACCAACATGAATACAGAGAATTCTTTCTTCGTGTTGCCAACCTGAAAGCCGAGTAAGATTAGACTCACCAACAAAGGAATGCAAAACAAAAGTATAATCTGGATATAACATTATTTTATAAATAGCTGATTGATACCTTTAGAATTTATGTTTATTATACTATCAATTAAAATATAAGCGTTTAAAAATTTAATTTAATAATATGTGAAGTACTTTACATCAAACAAACAAGACAAAAGTCCATCTATACAAAGAAACAAATTCAAATAGAAGCTTCCAAGCTCAAAAACCTAAAGATTCGCAAACAGGTACCCACTCAGACTCCGACACACCCACATCAAAAGCTAAAAAAAAATAATAAAATAAAATAAAAGCATTCCCTTCTACCAAATCTTGTCAGAACTTTACACCAAAGATTGAGGAGAAATCGTCAAGCTCGCCAAGACCACCAAGGAGCAGGAAAAACTCAACATTAACGATGACTAGTCTCAGCTTCACAATTTCTGGTCGTTAAGCCTTTGACAGACATCTTTATATCAACGATAAACGGCGGCCATAGACACTCAAACTCACCACCTTTCGTCTTTTCCTGTTTCCCTTTCCCATGGCATGTTCCTAAGGTCTGACATTGTACATTGAGTCCACCTGTTCTGGTTCATTTTTAGTGTAAGGCAAATCTTGAATACAATGAATTCAAATTAATTCTCCGGTAATTCCTCATACTAATATCTTCAGGGGTTAGAAACTTCAAATACTGCCAATAAAACAAATGTTTCTCCCACATTCGTCTAATCTGATAGTGATTGTACTTCGGTATACTCATGTCTGCATTGTTAGTAAAACACAACCACACACACACAATCCTCGCTACACATTTTATGGAAGTATTTTTTTTCTGTTTGACATCAGTGGTTTTTGAAAACATGGTTTTCTTATCTATGCGCCCACGTTTACCGATTACAAGGGATGGTAAGGAGAGGCCGTGGACTTGTCCTGGTGTGTCCTCTATGTAGGAAGGTCTGGCATATAAAATGTCAGCTTTTCACTCCCAGTCCACAATCTGATTCAACCTCTGATCCGGAGATCAACCTCTTGTTTGGCCTAATAGAATTTTTGTGCTACAGAATACAATGGTTCTTAAACTCTTCGTCTGCCTCGTGGTGCTTGGCCTTGCCAATGAGGGTCACAGTGGTAAGTGGAAGTTTCTCCCTCCTACCTTCTCACTTGCTTCTTCTTTTAGTTGACCTTTACTTGTCCACGATTTGTGCATGTCCATGAATAGGGTCTTTGGTAAAGGATAGACCTAAAAAATACAGTCAACCCCTTCTCTTTGACTTCAAAATTATTTGTTCTTACAAAATAAGTCAACCACTGCTTCATTGACTCTGTGGTCAGATGGGAAAGTGACTAGCTTATCTATCATCAGTCACTAAGAAAGTAAAATTATCTCTGATTTACAACTAACAGACTAGAATCCAGCCTTGTCCTTACTGTTGACAGCAATGGTGGACGGGATGGAGTATGTTTGGGAACTGAGGCCACAGCGATTTATTGTGACTGTAAGAAGTATCAGTGGGTAGATAGGTTGGGATGATGAAGTGTGAAGAAAGTATACACCTTGCAAAACAGTAATAACGAACCCAAATGTCAGCGACTGTTTTATAGTAGGTTTTCTTGTCGTGCAGCTTGTACAGACCCCGCTATCATAGGGCCATGTCGGGGGCAGTTTTACAGGTATTTCTTCAACCCAGTATCAGTGTCATGTGAGCTTTTCATCTATGGGGGCTGCGGGGGCAACGACAACAACTTCGTGACTCTGGAGGAATGTCAGACCGCTTGTCCTCCTGAAGCCAAGAGAGAGGTCGCCATCAATCCAGGTAGCAACAACATGTTTAGGTCTTGCTTTCTTTAATATTAATTGATACATAATTTACATCTCTATATTCATTTTATTAAAAATTACATTTGGATTTTATCATGCAGTCTCTAACATTTCGGACATTTAAAACTTCTCCAACTTACTGTATGACAACAGACAAGAAAAATGAAAAAGGGAAGGAATTAGACACCTGTTTGTTATGACTCAGCTATCGGATGTTTACCAGTAGATCATTACTTAATATTTCTTCTTCTAAGGAGTGTCAAAATAAAAACAAAGAAAAT
Source organism: Pomacea canaliculata (assembly GCF_003073045.1). Classification (NCBI taxonomy): domain Eukaryota; kingdom Metazoa; phylum Mollusca; class Gastropoda; order Architaenioglossa; family Ampullariidae; genus Pomacea; species Pomacea canaliculata. The sequence continues at coordinate 26,537,840 of NC_037594.1, read as the reverse complement.
TAATCATGTGTGGTTAAAGTCTCTGTAAAACTTTTGTGCCAGACTGCAACCTGCCCAAGTGAAAGTGGCCTCTGTATGGCCTACTTCCCGAGATACTTCTACAACCCGGCAACCGGAGCCTGCGAGCACTTTATTTATGGCGGGTGCATGGGCAATGCCAACAACTTCCTGTCTGTAGCAGACTGTGAAAAAGCTTGCATCCCTCAGGCCAAGAGAGAAGTGGGTCTCTTGCCAGGTAAGATTGGTCGTGCCTAATCTTGGACAAGACCAAGCTTTCTGGTCTGAAACCACTGTAGATGTCAGTCAGTTGAAAATCCTTTCAGTCTCATGTCTTTAAAATAATGAATATCATCTACATTAGCTAAGTGCCTAACAGTAAACCAATAATCAATCAACATAAAAATAGCTTTAAATGATGTTGATGGTGGATTTTATTTCAGCCTGCAGTCTGCCCAGTGAGGCAGGTCCTTGTAAAGCCGCCATACCCAGGTTTTTCTTCAACACCAACACCGGGTCGTGCATGGAGTTTACCTACGGTGGTTGTGGTGGCAACGACAACAACTACGAGAGTTTAGCAGATTGTCAAGCAACTTGTTTGATCGCTTGATCGCTCTGTACCTGTACACCAGGAGTTTGCTGACTTTAGTGACGGGTACAACCTTGACTAGGAGATCGGATGTCATTTACCATTTACTTGCGACTGCAAGATTTGTAAAGTTACAAATGTTTCTCAAAAATTGTTTATATAATAAAACTTACTTTGTGACTTGCAAGTGTATGTGAAATATTTACCTGTAATACAATACAGCGATGATGTTCAACAATGCGCAAAAGACTGAGTGTAGAAAATGGAAGCACAGACACTCGAGTGATAATTCTTCATGTTTCTTGGTTCTGAGGTCGAGAAGCGTTTGAAGAAAGTCGTTTGATATGATTGGCAGCATAATAAAACAATAAATTTTAAATAGCGAGTTATTTCTCTGATGGTGTTCTGGCATGGGCATTGTGGTGGTGGTTGTGGTCATTTGTCGTACTTCTAACTGCACCACGTCCAAGGTGTTTTGCGTGAGATTGAGAAAATACACACAAAGTTTACACACACACATTACACAGACATGTGTCTATATATACACACACGAAGTACATTAAAGAACTGGTAATCTGTTCCTGAAATTATGTTTTCGTGTGATCAGAAAGCACGAGTGACTGTCATGGCGGCAGACAAAGACACAGGTGAGTCAGTCATACCTGATGTATAAGTTGGATGACTGAGGAGTCTGACAGAGGAAAAACATAAAGTCCGAAAGTAAATCAGTCAGACTGAAACCAATACTCGGTTGCTACAGAGGCGATTGATGTTAACACTAAGCCAGAAAAGAGGACTACATCATGGCAATCTGAACACAATAGACTCGTGCAAGACATTGTATTAGTCTCTAGAGTGTAGACATTGCATGTCCTACTCTATCAGCAAGGGAAATAATTCACAAGTACAGCTGGCAAATTTCAAGTGACAGCTCCAAACTAATGAGTTGATTCATGTGACCTTCGTTGAATCTACTTATAATGTCAGGTAGGTCGTTGAGAAGTGAGGTGCTGGACACACTTTTGTCTATTCCATTCTCTCTCATCCACTCATTGCTTTACATTCGCCATACCTCCATCGAGTTGGGTCCCTTTAAAAACAACAAACCACTGCGTGCATTATTAGCTACCTACTGCATAAGAATTTATCTTAACAATATTATCACAAAAGCAGATATTTAAAAAAAAACTGTTAACAAGTATTGGTTTGAAATTTCCCTATTGTTAACGAGAAGCAAGTTTTTCTTTTCTTTTTCTTTGAAGTATGCTCTTTGAGCCTACCTTTAATTGGTGGGAAGGAAGCTCTATACAAATTATTGTTGTTGTTGTTATTATTATTATTATTATTATTATTATTATTATTATTATTATTATCGTGTGTATTTTTGTTTGTGTGTATGTAATATGCGCGTGCACTTTGTGCATTTTTATGTGTTTACTTTATATTTTATAATCGCTACAAAAACTCGCTTATATGTCCTCGGACATGGTGCAGTTCAACTACGGTATTTTCCGACAAACGACGATCACTAGTATCATTCTTGTCAGCTCACCCTCACAAAAATAATCTTTTATTTAAAATATATTAACGAGCCTCTTCTAAAAATCATCGACTTCAGAACAAAGAAGAAGGATACCAATCAAGAAAATTGTCTTGTTGTTTGATGATCATTTAGTACTGATCCTCACTAGAGGTGAATGTCCACAAACTGCTTTCCTTTGTCGTAGAATTTATTTCGAAAATAATTACAAACAAAAAATTACAAACAATTATGAACTCATAACTGGATTGTCTCTTAGAAGTTGTACATTCACGCTTTTGCACATTGTTCACCATGATGGCTGTATTGTCTTACAGACAAACATTTCACATACATTAGTCAGTCACAAAGTGAGTTGCTCCTACTCAGTATTTTAACTGGTAGTCGTTGTTTACAACTGCAACATGAGCATCTTCTAGTCGCGAGTAAATGAAGGTTTGACCGGCAATCAGTCAGCAGACTCATGGTGTACAAGTACAGACTATCTAGCCACCAAACAAGTTGCTTGACAATCCTCTACTGTCAGGTAGTTGTTGGCGTTGCCATCACAACCACCGTAGATGAACTGCTCGCACGACCCGGTGTTGGTGTTGAAGAAAAACCTGGGGAAGTAGGCTTTACAGGGACCTGTCTCACTGGGCAGACTGCAGGCTGGAATAGAATCCACTATCAACATCATTTAAAGTTGTTTTGTGTTGATTGATTATTGGTTTACTGTTAGACACTTAGCTAATGTAGATGATATTTGTTACAAAGTGTAGAAAAAGTGTCAGTGTTAGAGACAGTTAAGAGCTCCAGGTATCATTGGAATTCAGTCTTGTGATGACATTAGCTGTTACAGACGACTATCTTGTTGACTCAGTCGTCAATGAGTAAATCCTCAAAAAGCGAGAACAACACAGCTTTTCATCTTCCTAAAATTGTAATTTATATGACTTGCTTAAACTTATTATTGAATTTCTCCTGTTTGCAAGATATGAAAATGAAATTATTTTAATAACCGGTGACATCTACAGTGATTCCGACGAGAAAGTTCTTGACCAAGGATGGGGACAAGTCTTACCTGTCGGGAGGCTGGCTTGTCTCTTGGCCTGAGGGATGCAAGCATGTTCACAGTCTGTTATAGTGTGGAAGTTGTTGGCATTGCCCATGCACCCTCCATAAATAAACCGCTCGCAGGCTCCGGTTGCCGGGTTGTAGAAATACCTTGGCATGTAGGCCTCACAAAAGCCAGTTACTCTGGGCAGGTTGCAATCTGGTGGATAAGGTTTTCAATGATTTCAAAAAAATGTACTTTATTTTCTTTGTCTTGACTTTGATATTTCGTGCGAAAAATTAAGCAAGAAATACTAGGTAAACTTTCGATTACTGAGTCATAGCAAACAGGTGTCTATAATGTTTTTCTTTTTTTTTTTTTTGATCTTTGTCATGCAGAACATACGTCCAAGTGTCAGAAGTATTGAAGACTACATGATTATAAAATCTGAATGACATTTTCACTTTTCACAAATTGAAACCGAAATGCACATATATTTATAAAGAATTCTAAATTAGATGTACACTTAACTTATTGTTGCTACCTGGATTGATGGCGACCTCTCTCTTGGCTTCAGGAGGACAAGCGTTCTGACATTCCTCCAGACTCAAGAAGTTGTTGTCGTTGCCCCCGCAGCCCCCATAGATGAAAAGCTCACATGACTGTGATATTTGGTTGAAAGAAATACCTGTAAAACTGCCCCCGACATGGCCCTATGATAGCGGGGTCTGTACAACCTGCAAGACAAAAAAAAACCTACTGTAAAACAGTCGCTGACATTTGGATTCAATATTGCTGTGTTGCAGGGTGTCCTTCCCCCTTCATCACCCCCAGCCTATCTACCCACTGATACTTCTGACAGTCACAAAAGGCTTTTTAGGTTGCACACATCGTACCTCCCGATCACCACCCCCTCGACTATAATGGAGTTAATCAACACAGTTAAGAACCTTGGCTTAATTTTCCCAAGTCGGTTATAGATAATAAAGTGCTTTTATCAGGGCAAAAGATAAGGAGCTCACAGACTGTTTTAGAGTGAACGGACGTGCACACTAACAATTAGACTTTTCCAATGACTGTCGAGAACCTGTAACAAACTATTTCTAACTATCAATCACGAAAATTGGGATGTGGAGCAAACTTCTTTCAGTTACCAGGCCACGTGTAGGTCCTCGCAAGGCCGAGTACCAGCAGGCAGGCAAAGATCTTCAATACCATTTTTGTAGCACAAGATGTCTGTTAGGAGAGACACAAATGGATTCTCGGATGAGATGTTGGGTCTGACTGACAGCAGACACTTTATATAGAAGCCGCTCCTACTCCTATGCAGAGGACAGACCAGGACAGGTCCTTGGCCTCACCTTCCCATCTCCTCTAATCAGTCGACGTGGGCGCGTGGATAAGAAAACAAGTTGTTTTAATGGCCTAAAACATACATTTCACCTTCAAAATAAAAACAACACATCCATAAACTACATTGTGAACATGAGTGAGTGTCTCAATGCCGACACGAGTACAGCGATGTACAATCAGATGACTCGAATATCATAGAAAAATGTATTTCTTGATGTTTCTAATCCCTGAAAAATAATTATTAGGAATTACCCGAGTAACATGCTGTAAACATGTTAGGAGGGCATGGCCTATTCAACTAGAAAGCATTGGATGTGATTGTACCTGACTCTCATTCTGGCGATTTGTGTTTGAGAATATTTAAATTATTTGAGGCGAGTCTGTGAGCTTCTTTTTCAACTTTTTTGTGGATAGAGGATTATTTTTAATTTTGGATTCTGTTAATCACTAAAGTTAAATTATTAAATGGGTTGACTGACTAGGTTTATGGACAGTTCCTTAAATTTAAATCTGAATTTTGATTTTTTTTCTGTTCGGGTTTCTTAGCTATGTTTATTTGTGTGCAGGATTTTGCTGAGCTTAAAGGTCAGCAACCAGGATAAAGACTGTTGTTCCTGTGATCAGGTCACATCTCCGGATGTGACGAGCAGGGTGTGGGCATTAACAGATTAAAAAGAAACGAGCCACTTCTTTCAGAAGATGAAAATGACACATTTCATCAAGATACAGGGTCATGTGAAAACACCAACCTGAAAAAGATAACGTAGGTCAGAAGTCAGCACCTGTGCATGTTCAAGTGGTTTCTAAGTAAAAAAAAAGGAAAACCTGTCTGTGGATCAATCTAAGAAAACATGAGAATGTTGTTAAGTATTAAAGTGATGTTTCAGTTTTATCATTCAGAGGTTGCCTCATATAGGCATGTTGTCCAGTGTGAGATTAGGTGAGGGATGCAAGCGTGAGTTTGAAGGGGTTTTCTTCTTGTAATCAGCTTGTCTTTTCTTTCCAGTAAATGTTTACATTTCTTATTTTATTAGTGAATGTCATATACTTACCACCACCACCCTTCAAAAAATATCTGTTGTCTTACATAAGCACATTATATACATACATAAGCACAATATATATGATTAAAGTAGTACAGTAATTTCAGAGTATATGCCTCAACAAAACAAGTCATCCATGGTATTGTACTCAAGGTCTTTTTCTCTCCTAGATCACCTGCCACACACATGTACATATCAAAATAAAACAAAAAACATGTGTATACACACATTTGAAGGACAGAATATGCCAGCATAAGTGTTAATGATAATATCTATGAGTAGACTATGAAACAAAATAAGATGACAAATCATATAAATACTACCTTGTAAATTAGCTAACAGAGCAGGGTATGTTCTCTTGATTCTCAAAGTAACTTTTGAAGATTCCTGAAAGCTGTTCTTCCACTTTAGCACATCATCTTTGGAAAACAGGTTAATTTTCACAGTAGCTTGAAAATGATCATTAGCACTACTGGTCACATGCTATTTGCAGATAAGGTGCTGATATCTTTCAGGTAGTAAATCCTAAGACAATATGAGAAATAAATCAGAAATATGCATGGATATTAATTGAGAAAGTCATAATTGTAACACTAGCAATAGTACACACTTTTATGAAATTGCTTGAGCATCCTTCTTGTTTTCTAGACATATATTACAATAGTTTTTACTTATCTATATATATATACTGCAATAATTATATGTACACTGCAATTATATATACTGTATATATTTGCAGTCACTTTAAAAGACTAACACCAAACTGATATTGCAAATTATAAAAGCATGTCTCAAGCTCTTATTAGTAATGTAGGAATAAAATTCTAATACCTTGAGCTTTGACAATGTTTCAGTGTCCTGCTCACTGAATTCTGCTCACGCAGTAAAAATTTCGGTCGGCATTTCGAGTCTATTTGATGATAGCAATGATAATCTGCGGTCTTCAGCTACAACGAAGGTTGTCCGCTGCTAACTGTGACCTGACCTTTTAGGGCGTATGTTTTGTGCATTCTGATTGGCTGAAATTGCTCCATCCCTATTAAAAGGTGGGAGAGAAACTTCCGCTTCCGGATACTCGGTATTCAATGAAGGTATTTGTGTTCTTTACCTCCTCGATACCCAAGGGTATAAACCTGTGGTATCAACAATAGCACATTGTTGTTTACCGTTTACCGTGAAGTTGGGAAGACATCATTTGACAATTTTATTTTATTTTAAGTTCCAATCTCTCTTTTCTATCGTCTATTGGTGTACCCTTTCTTCAAACACTTATTGACCGAGTAAATAACAAATACCAGCGCCACGTACACAGAAATAAAGACCTTTGACCTGCATTATTGTGTCTTGTTGCTTTATTTTGCTTAGTTTATTTTCTTTATTTTACAGTATCTTGATAGTTTCTTCGCTTGGCATAAAATATCGTTTGTAGAGAACCTGTTAAAATGGTTCTTTTTAAAGTTGTCTTTATGATATCAAAACATTTTTTCATCTCTGTTGAATTGGTCTAACGGGGACAGTGTTTCTGACACTTTGCCAAAGACTCGAAGTTGTTGGCGTTGCCTCCACATCCGCCATAAGTAAACGACTTGCAAGCTCCAGTTGTAGCATTGTGGAAATATCTGATAAGAGAGGCTTTACAAGGGCCTCTGTCCGCTGGCAGGTTGCAGTCTGTAATAAATAATAATAATAATAATAATAATAATAATAATAATAATAATAATAAAGTAGCTTATTTCAATGATTTTAAAGAACAAAAACTAAATACAGCACAGCTTGATAAAATCAGATTGTTTATTAACTTCACTTAGTGTCTTTGAATTCTTCTTTCTTTCTTTTTCTTACTTTTTCAAACTTTTTCTTTCATTCTTTCTCTTTCTTTCATTTTTTATACACACATGGAAGGCAGGTTTGCTGGCAGTCTTCCAAAGTCTTAAAATTATTATGGTTGCCGCGACATCCGCCGTAGATAAACTCCTCACAGGACTTGGACATTTTGTTGAAGAAGTACCTGGGGTTGTTCACTTTACAAGGACCAGGCTCACTGGGCAAGGAGCAAACACAGGCCCGGGTACAGTCATCCAAGGTGACGTAGTTGTTGCCGTTGCCTTCGCAGCCCCCGTAGGTGAATTTCTTGCACATTTTTGAAGAGGGGTTGAAATAATATCTAATAAAGCGTGCGTTACAGGGGCCTGGATCAGGGGGCTCAAAACAGCCTGCAAATATCAAAATATAATATTACCTTTGTTTTCATACTGTTTTCAGACGCATGACTAACAATACTTTTACACGTTACCACAGATTTTCATAAATTTAAAAAATTTATTATTTTGTTTCAGAATTAAACTCAATCATTTTTGTCATTCATGGTGCCCCTCTTACTATCTTTACCATAGAATATACGCACATAAAACTTTTCTATTATGGCAGGTGCCCAAAAATTTTACATTAGGGACTAGTCATAAACAGCAGAGAAAAAAATGGTGGATACTTTTTATGTATTCTTTCTTTTATTCTTTTTCGTCTTTTCCTTTGATTGAATTTTTTTACTCTTCTTTGTCTATTTTCTATCCTTTTCAATTAGGAGGAATGATACAGATAAGCAAAAGAATAAAACATATGGACTGACCACTGTGTCCCTCATTCACAAGGCTGAGGATCACGAGGCAGATGAACAGTCTGAGTGCCATCGTAGTCGAGGACCAAAGATGATTGTTACACCTGCAAGTCGATGTGGAAGTCAGATGGCAGACTAGATATTACATGGAGAAAGTTACAAAGCCGAGTGGTACCCACCCCTTGTGGATTAACCTCGCCTAGACAAGGTATGACATCTTTTTCTGTTATTGCTTATGAAATTATATTTGTGTAATGTGTAATAATATGTCTTTATTTATTTACTTGCTATTTAAAACAACATTTTCAGTTACAAACATCATTCAGCATGTGGGCGCACTGTTGTGAATCGGGTACTTGTGTTATTGTGAAATATACACACTGACAACCATACCTAAGACAGTAACATCAAGTGTCCTCATTTGTAATCTATTCTGTTTCTTGTATGAGAGTCGAATTGTTTCTGAAAGTTACATTAAGTCCAAGAGATTAATCTTCCTACTTTTTTACCTTTTCTAACGCCATCCTTATACTCGAAAGTATTAAGACTGCGATTGTTATGTGGTAGTATTTTTGTAATATTTGGATATTCATCTAGAAGAGTCCTTCGGTCTATTACTCCCTTATTTCTTTCACCCTCAACAAAAGTTTTCATAATTTTTACAACACATATAAAATCGATAGATAATAAACTGGTTCATCAACACCGTATAATTACATCCTTGCTGCTAATCTGGTCAACAGCCTTCAAAAATTATCACTGGTCTCAAAAAAGTGCTAACTCATTCAGTCCCGGTAAAAGAATATTAGATAAACTTGACAGACTACGGTTCAATTCTGTCTTTCAGAGTAAACAAAATGACATACGTAGCAACCTCCAGCAACAACAGCACAGCGGCTACTGTGGGTGTCGCTGTCTGATGCAAGTGTCGCTGACCTGTACAACCTGTACTTTTATTTCTTTCCCATGATCCTGCCCACCATGTGAGACAGACCTGCTTTATCCCCCGAGTTTAAAAAAAATGATGTTGACCTCGTCGAACTCCTCCTCTCCTTTCACTTGCAACACCTACATTGTGTGATTTATTTGATACACGGATGTCCCACAACAAATAATTCTTAGCTTGTTTTTTGTCAAATCTTTTATTAAACCTTTCATTTCATTATTTATTCTTACACTCAGGCAGGGTATTTTGGTTGATTTTTAAAAAACAGTAGTATACCTTCATCTTAAATCTTAGTTGTTAAAGATTCTTTGCTACAGAATAAAGAATTCTAAGCTGATAGACGAAATAAGTTTTTCCTTCGTCTTAATAAAATATTAACTAAGACCAACGATTAAATCATCTACTTCATTCAAATATTACAAGTCTAAATAAACCTTTAACTGTTAATACATTAGCTATTTAATTGAAAGTAAAACCACTAACTATCATGGATCAGCCGCTAAATGCTGGCTTCTGTCGTCTGCTTTGGTGACATGGACCTTTCTATTGCAGCTGGTGCAGAAAATTTTATTTCTTCTCAAAGGTTCACGTCTGTAATGTGTGAACAGCCGCCTCTCTCCTCCCTTCAAATAATGAGACTGGCTTCATCTTTATTTTGTGCACCTATCCCACCTGCAATCTCTTAATTAAGCTGGAGAAATAAATGGACGCTCGCTTCATTTTATGAGTCAGATGTTGGCGGTTTTAACTCTGTTTCTGACATCGCCTCAATAAAGTGGGACACTTCCAACTGCCAGTCCTTCTTGGTGTTGTTCGCTCTTAGGCGAGGTCACGTGTTCTGTCTACTTACAGTCTTCTGGGACCGGATGCACGGAATGTCAGTAAGCGGTGGACGTGTGGCAATAACAAAGCATCTTGACCTCTCACAATAGACTGACCTCGACAAGTCGTGTGCACCAGACCCCTTGCTATTGATCAAGACACCGCCGACACTGACAGAATAAAGAAGGAGCAGATGTAAATGTCGGATGTGAAGTAATAAACGTAAAACGTTACTGCCTTTAATTTTATGTCTCGAACATCTCACTCGCCAGCAACCTAAAGGTTGGAGAACAGCCTTTTACTTCTGATAGGTATACATTATACAATATTTCTGACACGTGTACATTATACAATATTTTAGTACATTATATAATGCAGAATGCGTGGTCTTAAGTTATTATTACTTAAAGGGATTGTAAAGGCAAACTAAAACTGCTTAGAATGGCGTAAAGAGTAGATACATTTGAATCTCGTCTATTTATATGTGTGTTCATGTGGAAAACATTGAAGGTTTTTAGTAGAATGTTGTGTTTAATAAGAGAAATTACACAGGACTCTTTTTTTGCTTCCACGAAGTCTCGTTCTCCGTCACGTGACCCTATGACGTGTGGTTTCCATAGTGACAACCATGCCTCGAGAATGTGCTGCACCCGATTGCCACGAAAAGATGGAAAAGATTCAAAATTGTCTTTTCATCAGTTTCCGACAGACAGAGCCTTACAAGCCTTACACACAGAGTGCGTCATACGAATAAAATGACGTCAAATCTTCGCAATGACCTCAGACACTTATTGACTCAGTTAATAACAGACATAAGCGCCACATCCACAGAAATAAAGACTTGAATCATTGTGTCTTGTTGCTTTAATTTGCTTTGTTATCTTGTCTTTATTTTTACAAGATCTCGATGGTTTGACATAAAATATCGTTTGCAGAAAAACTGTTAAGTGGTTCTTGTCAACGTTCTCTGTATTCTATCAAGACACTTGAACATGTGCTCTTTACATTTTTTTCCATCTGCTTGTATCTTTAGATTATATGATATAGTTTGGAACAAAATACGAAAGAGCTGAATGGTTGTCTATGTCTCAGTTGCCCACATCTCAGGACTCGTGACAGTCTTTCTCACAGTCTTCCTTCGTCTCGAAGTTGTTTGCGTTGCCTGCGCATCCGCCATAAATAAATTTTTCGCAAGCTCGAGTTGTAGAATTGTAGAAATATCTCTCCATTCTGGCTCTACAAGGGCCTGTCTCCGCTGGCAGGTTGCAGTCTGTGAAAGAAAATATAAAAATAAAGTAAGTAGCTTACTTCAACAATGTTTGAGAACAAAAACTATGTACAGCACTGCTGGATAAAATCAGATTGTCTTTATCATCTTAGTGTCTTTGAATGTTTCCTTATTTTTATCTTTTTCTTACTCTTTTTTCTACTCATTTTTCTTTCTTCCTTTCTTTCTTTCTTTCTTTCTTTCTATACACACATGGAAGGCAGGAATGCTGGCAGACTTCCAAAGTCTCAAAATTATTCCTGTTGCCTTTACAGCCGCCGTAGATAAACTCCTCGCAGGCCTTGGAAGTTACGTTGAAGAAGTACCTGGGGTTGTACGCTTGACAAGGACCCGGCTGACTGGGCAAGGAGCAAACACAGTCACGTGTACAGTCATCCATGGTAAAGTAATTATTTCCGTTGCCTTGGCAGCCCCCGTAGGTGAAGTTCTGGCACATTTGTGAAGAGATGTTGAAATAATACCTAGTAATTTCTGCCATACAAGGGCCTGGATCAAGGGGTTCATAACAGCCTGCAGCACACAAAATAAAAATGGTGATGTTAGCTTTGTTTTCATACTATTTGCAAACTCATGACTAACATTACTTTCATACGTTACCCAACAGGTTGTCAAAAATTCAAAAAATCCTTTTACTTTGTTTCAGAATTACACTTAATCATTTGTTTCTTTCGTGATGCCCATTGCTATCCTTACCTTAGAATATCAGCATAAATTTTTTTTTTTTTTTAGGAAGGTATCCAAAGTTCAACACCGTACTATAAGTGACGTGTCATGAACAAAAGAGAACAAAATGGTAGATACTTTTTATCTTTGTAATTCACTGAGTTGGTATATAGTTAAGCTGAATTTCTTTATTCATTCGTGTATTCTTTTATTCATTTTTTTTATCTTTTACTTTATTTATTCAAACTTCTTTTCAGTTTGGAAGAATGATACTAATAAAGAAAGGAGTAAAGCGTATCGACTGACTACTGTGTCCCTCATCCACAAGGCTGAGAATCACGAGGCAGATGAACAGTCTGAGTGCCATCGTATTCGAAGTCCAAAGATGATTGTTACACCTGCAAGTCGATGTGGAAGTCAGATGGCAGACTAGATATTACATGGAGAAAGTTACAAAGCTGTGACTCTTGGTATGTGTGTACATCATACTACAGTCACAAACAACATGATTACACACTAAACAGGAACAGAGAAACTAAAAGTTTGTCAAATTTATAAGGTGACATTAAAATGGAAAGGAATAAATAGGGACTACGCAATATGAAATACCTTGCTGTTCTTTTGCCTTTCAAAAATACCACAAGCTGTGGGAGGTAAAAGAATATTAGATAAACTAAGAGCTAAAAGAAGGACATACGTAGCAACCTCCAGCAGCGACAGCGCAGCGTCTACCTGTGGGTGTCGGTGTCTGATGCAAGTGTTGCTGACCTGTACCACCTGTAGCTTTTATTGCTTTCAGATATTCCTGCCCACCATGTGAGACAGGCCTGAGTAATTAAGTGTGTAAATCCTCCTCATTCTGCTTTATCACTAGAGTTTAAAAAGAATTAATGATGCTGACCTCATCAAACTCCTTCTCTTCTTTTACTTGCACCACCTACATTGTGTGATTTATTTGATACACGGATCTCTCACAACAAATAATTCCCAGCCTCCCATCCCATCTCATTAGTAATGATGAGGCATAAATAAGGAAACCAGGTTTGTAAACAATGTTCATCAAGTCTTACTTATGTAATGAAACACACCAAGGTCGTTATTTAACTTGTGGCGAAGGATTGCATGTGCTTGTGTTTCCTATTATCCTCTTGTTTATGTGTAAGGACGAATTTTATGTGAAAATGCGCAGACATGTGTTAAAGAAAAAAAAAATTGAAAGTAAAGTCATGTGGATGTTTCTTATTCTTCACTTGTTTATGTAGAAGCATTTTGTCTGTTTGTTTGTTGTTGTTGTTGTTGTTGTTGTTGTTGTTGTTGTTGTTGTTAGACACCAGTGAGAAGCTGGAAGAGAGGTAAAAAAAAGTACTATATACGGTCGAAGGAACAATAAAATTTTCATTACTCTTAATAAACAATTAACTATTAATTAAGACAATTCAATCATCTACTTCAAATAACTAATACAAGTCTAAATAGAAGTTTTAATTACTATTAATTATTTTATTGAAATAAAACCAGTAACTGTCATGAAGAAGCGCTAAATGCTGACATCTGTCGTCTGCTTTGGTGACATGGTCCTGTCTGTTGCAGCTGTTGCAGAAAATTATATTTCTTCTCAAAGGTTCACGTCCGTAATGTGTGAACAGCCGCCTCTTCGCTCCTCCCCTCAAATAATTAGACTGGCTCCAACTTACTATCTTATTTTGTGCACCTATCCCACCTGCAATCTCTTAACTAAGCTGGAGAAATAAAGGGACGCTCGCTTAATTCATATTTGGAGTCAGATGTGGGCGGTTCTAACTCTGTTTCTGACATCGCCTCAATAAAGTGAGACACTTCCAACTGCCAGTCCTTCGTGGTGATGCTCGCTCTTTGTCGAGGTCACGTGTTCTGCCTACTTACAGTCTTCTGGGACCGGATGCACGGAATGTCAGTGAGCGGTGGACGTGCGGCAATAACAAAGCATCTTGACCTCTCACAATAGACTGACCTCGACAAGTCTTGTGCAACAGCGAGCGGTCTTCGTCTTAAAATTTAAGATGGCTGCCCTTCCCTGTAACCCCTTGGTTAGCCGCGACTCGCTACTTACGCATGCGCACACGGCAGTTTTCCAAGATGGCGATTCATCCTGTTGCTTACCGAATCATCGTGCGTCGGCAATTGAGACGAGACAGAATCTTCGGGGATAGATCTAATCCTTTTGAAGTATATCATGATGTCGATGTGTATGATAGGTTTCGATTCCGTCTAGCCATGGACGTGTATAGGTGTGATGTCTGTATGCCGAGACTCACTGTCGGCCTCTTTCGAAGTGATCCGCTGTTAGTCTCGGCGAACCTAAAGGCCGGTCGTACTTCCGGAAGAGCAGCGCGAAAATGGAATTTAATGAGACTTTGGGATCTACGTTCATGGTCTAACGAACATCATTGACTTGGTGGACTTGGTGGAAAATGATCTTGACCACCCTTTCCAGCCAAAAGGTTCTGTTCCGCCTTAGTTGCAGGTAAGACTTGTCACTACTACGTACATTCATCTTCCTCTTAGGTCATTATAACACATGGTATCTCTCTACCACGTCCTCGATTTCTTAAGCATAATATCGAATGTCGCTATTTTAATCTATAATTAATAGCAATCTTATTGACAACGTTGAGTACTTTTGTAGGACGTAAACATTTTTGTTATTGTATTCAAATAACACAACCCAAAATAAAAAGCAGAGCACCCACAACCTCCGGTAGAGTTAGATTTAATATGCGTTTATTAATTTGACAGGCAGTTGCTCACAGTATATAAATTTGCACGCTGTATCTCACATTCTCAACAGGTAAATAATCATACTAGGTTTATGTTCACATAGTCCTTTGTAACCAAAAAAGGGCCAGTTTCATTAAAATGTGAGTGATAGATCATGGAGGTCAATAATATTTCCTATCTCCTATGAATGCTATAGTTGTTTACAAAACTTGTTTGTACTTCGCCTTTTTGCAGGTGATGGTGGCATTACGCTTTTATGCAACAGGCACCATGTAAATTGTGGTGGCTGACACTTTTGGCATCGACAAAGCTACAATCAGCCGCATATTAATCAGAGTGTCTGCTGCCTTTGCAAGGCACCTAAACGAATATGTGTGTCTGCCAGCTGCATTGACTGCACCCATATACCTATTCGTCGGCCATCTGAAAATGAACAGATATTTGTGAATAGGAAGGGTCAGCATACCATTAATGTACAATTAATGTGTGATGCGGACCTCATCATTCGCCATTGTGTCGTAAACTGGCCTGGTTCAGTCCATGATGCCCGTATACTAAGGGAGAGCTCCCTTTTCAAAGCTATGGAGAGAAATCCTCGCCCCCTGTCTGGGATAATTCTGGGAGACAGTGGCTACCCACTAAGGGATTGGCTAATCACCCACCCCCTTCCTAAATGCAGACACCAGAACCAAGGAAAGGTTCAACCGCTCACACTGCTCAACAAGGAGCACCATTGAGAGAGCCAATGGTGTTTTTAAGACACGGTTTCATTGCCTTCAGGCACAACTAAGGTATATACTGTCTTTGTTTTGTCAAAGTTTTTCTTATTGGCTGATGAGTACATGTCTTTATTTTTATGTTGTAATATATTGCACCATTTTGTGTTCATCATGGTTTAGAATTACATAAACTCATCCCCTTTAATATCCAGTGCTTCAGAATATACTTTTATGACTTCAGATACACCCTTGTCCCGATCTGAATGACAACTCTGATCAGGCCTCTGATGAGGATTCAAATAATGATAGAGAGGGTGGCCCATTCCAGGATGCAGCACTGCCAGGAAGACACGCACGTGATAGAATTGTTGCACGGTTCTTCCTAAGGTATGTGTAAAGAAATTTTAATACAAGAGCAGCAAAATGTATACTTTCAGGGATTATCATAGATTTAAGAAAAAGTTTCCTAATGACATGTGCTCAACAACTTAGGCAAGGGCTGTGAGAGTGTGGTTGTACCAACAGTTGACAAATTAATAACACTTACAACAAAACAATAACAAACAAGTCAAAATTTCAAACTGAATGGTCATAATATTTATTATTCAGTTGGATTTTGGCAGAGCAGCAATATCCAGCTCAATCAGTTTGTCGACACTTTCAGCAGCGGGTATTGACTATTCGTTTTCTAGCCTCTTTAATTCATAATAAGTCTTGAGCTATGACAGCTTTGCATTTGTTAACTCTGTCTGTGCCAGTTTTATTCTAATGTCCATCAGTTGGGATTCTTTGTTAACTCGATCAAGTTCACTGTCCAGGAGCTGCAAAGTTTTCATGTCTTTTGTATTTGTAGTGCATTCTGTTGTATTATATTGTCTTTTCCTTTTTTTTTTGCTCAGATGACCAAGTAGACTGGTAGAATTCTGCCTGGCTGGTCCATCACCAGGTGTGTTTGAACTACTGGCTTTCAATGGTGTACATTGCTGCACAAAAAATTAACTATTTTTATGAACAATTGATCCACAACACTACTTTCTGGGAGCACTGAGTACTTACCATCGAATTAGGTTATGTAAAGGTATTGTTTGAATTACTTTTCTGTGTGCAGCTTGTTGCTATACAAATAAATTATGTTGCTCGTTATTCTTTGTGTTGCCAAGTAAAAAAAAAACCCAATAATTTTGATATTTACCGCATACTGCTAGTGGGAGTGTGATAGACATGTCTTTCTTGCATTCAGAGTTGATGAGGGGAGCTAGATCTGAAAACAGCAAGAATGATTATCATCATGCAATTAGCTTAACTCCTCCTTTATCTGAAATAAATTTGACAAATCTAGAAAACCCACCCTCTGCCTTCATGTATGGTTCATGCATCTCAAAACACTTATATTACACAATAACAAAATATGACAAAAGAAATATCTTCAGGACAATTAATTGTTCTATCAGGCTTCTCCTGACAGCTAATACTTACATGCAGCATCTTTCACAGCAGAGGTCACTTGTGGAATATAGATATTCTCACAGTCTGCACAATAGAAATATTGGACAATCTAGAGTAGTGCATGTTAAGACTATTAAATTAAAATTATATAATGATACTACGTGATAATGTGTATGTTTACACTGGGTGACAATTGTATTAGCCCTTTTGACTTGACCTGTGTATACCCATTTCAGAACTTTATAGTGTCTTATATGCAACAGTTCCAGAATGTAGATGCTGCACATCTGTGTCTTTCAAAAGATTAATTTCTACTAATATTTCCAACTGTCAAACACTGGTACTGTAATGTGGCAGACTGGTACATTAAAACTTGCTAAATGTCCAAACTGACCTGATGTAAGGACAAACCTGCTGTGTACACTTCCCAAATCATGCCATAGTCTAAGTTTGGCACTTGAATTAAACAACATATGGTTTTAAGCCAGCTGTGGGAATTTTTCCTGTCATCACACTACACCCTAAAACTGTTAGACATGCTGTTCACTTTTGGGTTGGGTTTTATTTGCTTTTTTGTGTACACGGAGTACAAAGGGTGCAAAGGTCTTTTGGGTCGAGTGTGCAAGTAGGAACTACAGGATGGAATGAGTTTGCATGATTAACAATCTTTGTGCTTGTTATTTAATGCTTCACACTAAGGAACAAAACCTTGGCTGCTTCTCATACATATTTTATATATTGTCTGGAATATATATGTGATATAAAGTACATTCGTAAAAATTCCCATTTGAACACATCCTCTGAAATGTTAAGCTCCTTGCTGTATGTTATGCATGAAAATAATAAACTTATATAAACTCTACCAACAAAATTCCATTATTGAGTTTAAAGTGAAGTGTTCTGTATAAGTACTCACATTGCACCTTCTGTATATGTCAATATTATTGTATTACTCACCACTATCATAAATGACTTGTGGAGGACCCATCATAAATGATTCACCACCTGTAACGAAAAGGGAATTTATAAGTAAATGAGAAGTATATCTAATTATTTAAAATAAATGCACTTTGGCTGAAAATTCTTAATATCACACAGGCTGCTGTGTGCGCCTTACGAAGTACATTTTTAAAATTTCCCATTTGAAAAACTCATTGTCTGAAATGTTCAGTTCACTGTTGTTTGCTATGCATGAAAATAATAAATCTGCATATGCTTCTAACAAAAGCATTTCCATTATTGAATTAAAAGATTGAACTGGAGTGTTCTATATTGCACCTCCTATATATATATATGTCAATATTATTATTTTATTACTCTCCCCTATCATAAAAGACTTCTGGAGGCACCAGCGTAAATGATTCACCACCTGTAACAAAAACTGAAATGAGAAATGTACCTAGTTATTTTAAATAAATGTATTTCGGATGGAAATACTTATTTTTAAACCGGCTGTTGTGTGCTGACTATAGGCTTTGCATTTGCATTCTCTCGGTATCTAGATCTTTTTCTGCGGATGACACAGACATGAAAAAATAAGTCTACACAGGTAAACAAAATGACTAACCTTCGATGTTTATGCCGTCTATCAGTTCTCTGCAATCATCTTCTAAAATATTTATCACTTACTCCATTCATCACTGGTGTTTCTTGTGTTCCCCCCCCCCCGTTGGTGGATGTATTTGACGACTGCGAAATGAAATCG
Source organism: Pomacea canaliculata (assembly GCF_003073045.1). Taxonomy (NCBI): domain Eukaryota; kingdom Metazoa; phylum Mollusca; class Gastropoda; order Architaenioglossa; family Ampullariidae; genus Pomacea; species Pomacea canaliculata. The sequence goes on along the minus strand of NC_037594.1, from coordinate 26,519,322 downwards.
TGGAAGATCTTAATTTCGTTCATTTCTTTCATCGTTTTCTTTTTCTGGAAAAGCCTCTTCTTCTCCCTGGTAACCTCCTCGATGAAGACTAATATTTTACGCACCTCTCTTCTTCGTTTCAACCATGGTGCGCAGACGAATTTCGCGGTTCGGCACCATCGATGTAGCGCAGTTTTCATTGGTGGAATATACGGTTGGCAAGGGAAGCCTCGGCCGCTCTACGGACGAATTTATTTATATCGCTGACCTCGACCGCCGCGCTGACCTGACCCGTTTCGCAGCTAAGCGAGGGGCTAGGCTCGCTCATGCAACAGGATTGAGACCGCGACTTAGCCAAGACGAAAAGCGAGTTAAGCAAGGCATGTTAAGACGAAAACTTAAGACCGCCTATGCAACGCAGCCGTACCGCTTGCTATTGATCAAGAGACCGCCAACACTGACAGAATAAACAAGAAGCAGATGTAAATGTCGGATGCGAAGCAATAAACGTAAAACTTTGAAAGTTTTTCCCTTTACTGCCTTTTATTTTATGTGAGGAAAATAGGGTCTCAAACATCTCACTCGCCAGCAACCTAAAGGTTCGAGGACAGCCTTTTATTTCTGAGAGCTGTACATTACATAATATTTATGATAGGTGGACATTATATAATACAGAATGCGCGGTCTTAAGTTATTAATTATTACTTAAGCATAACCTGTTGTCTAGACAGAATCCTTTCTTGTTGCCACCGAAACGAGTTGGTCAACAGTTTCATTATCATACACCAAAGTCCAAGAATGATCAATAACAGACAGCCGGGTGTAATAGCATGCTGATTCTCTCCATTCTTTGTTGTTGTTGTGTTGTTTACTTTGCTCCATACCCAGGGGTATGAAAGTTTGGTATCAACAATAGTACAGTGTTGTTTACTGATTTGTTGGATTGTGACTTCCCGTTTCACCTAGGTGGTAATAAGAAATAATTTCTAAAGAAATTTAGAAATGATCTGTTTTCAAGAAAGGTATTCTTGTCTTATACACGCTTTAGAGTGAGAGTATCAGAAATAAACAATGATAGTAACCGTTACACCCAGCACCTTTTTCAGCGCATTTGTCTCCTCTACCCAGCTAGAGAAGGAAGTGCATTTTTGATGTATATGTACTTTTTGAACTAATCAGAGATTAAACTAGCAAGATATTGAAGGAAAGACCTGTACTTAATCAAGTAGACTGTAGCACCAAAAACCCAGTAATGAAGCAAATTGCACTTTTTAATATTGTTGATGCTTGAAAAACATTGTTAGACAATGAATTAGTCCTAATCCCTTTTTTGATGGACTAACCTTGTCTTCAAACACTTATTGACTCAGTTAATAACAGACACCAGCGCCACATCCACAGAAATAAAGACCTGGACTTGAATCATTGTATCTTGTTGCTTTATTTTGCTTTGTTATCTTGTCTTTATTTTTACAAGATCTCCATGGTTTCTTCGTTTGACATAAAATATCGTTTTCAGAATAACTGTTAAGTTGTTCTTGTCAACGTTCTCTGTATTCTATCAAGACACTTGAACATGTGCTCTTTACATTTTTTTCCAGCTGCTTGTATCTTTAGATTATATGATTTAGTTCGGAACAAAATACGAAAGAGCTGAATGGTTCTTTATGTCTCAGTTGCCGACATCTCAGGAATCGTGACACTCTTTCTCACAGTCTTCCTTCGTCTCGAAGTTGTTTGCGTTGCCTGCGCATCCGCCATAAGTAAATTCCTCGCAAGCTCCAGTTGTAGCATTGTGGAAATATCTTACAATTGAGGCTCTACAAGGGCCTATCTCCGCTGGCAGGTTGCAGTCTATGAAAGAAAATATAAAAATAAAGTAAGTAGCTTATTGCAACAATGTTTGAGAACTAAAACTATAAACAGCACTGCTGGAGAAAATCAGATTGTCTTCATCATCTTAGTGTCTTTGAATTTTTCCTTATTTTTATCTTTTACTTACTCTTTTTTTCTACTCATTTTTCTTTCTTTCTTTCTTTCTTTCTTTCTTTCTTTCTTTCTTTCTTTCTTTCTTTCTTTCTTTCTTTCTTTCTTTCTATACACACATGGAAGGCAGGAATGCTGGCAGTCATCCAAAGTCTCAAAATTATTCTCGTTGCCTTTACAGCCGCCGTAGATGAACTTCTCACAGGACTTGGAAGCTACGTTGAAGAAGTACCTGGGGTTGTACGCTTCACAAGGACCCGGCTGATTGGGCAAGGAGCAAACACAGTCACGTGTACAGTCTTCCATGGTAACGTAATTATTTCCGTTGCCTTGGCAGCCCCCGTAGGTGAAGTTCTGGCATATTTGTGAAGAGATGTCGAAATAATACCTAGTAATGTTTGCTTTACAAGTGCCTGGATCAAGGGGCTCATAACAGCCTGCAGCACACAAAATACAAATGGTGATGTTAGCTTTGTTTTCATACTATTTTCAAACTCATTACTAACATTACTTTCATAAGTTATCCAACTAATTGCGATAACTTAAAAAAAATTATATTATTTTGTTTAAGAATTACACTTAATCATTTGTTTCTTTCATGATGCCCATTGCTATCCTTACCTTAGAATTTCAGCATATAAACTCTTTTTTTAAGGAAGGTATCCAAAGTTCAACACCACACTCTAAGTGACGTGTCATGAACAAAAGAGAACAAAATGGTAGATACTTTCTATCGTTGTAATTCACTGAATTTTTATATAGCTAAGCTGGATTTCTTTATTCATTCGTGTATTCTTTCTTTTATTCGTTTTTGATCTTTTACTTTATTTATTCAAACTTTTCAGTTATGAGTTATGATACTAATAAAGAAAGGAATAAAATGTAGACTGACTACTGTGTCCCTCATCCACAAGGCTGAGGATCACGAGGCAGATGAACAGTCTGAGTGCCATCGTAGTTGAAGACCAAAGATGATTGTTACACCTGCAAGTCGATGTGGAAGTCAGATGGCAGACTAGATATTACATGGAGAAAGTTACAAAGCTGTGACACTTGGTATACACGATGTGTGTTCATGTTACAACACTCACAGTAAACAACATGATTACACACTAAACAGGAACAGAGAAACTAAAAGGAAGTCGAATTTATAAGGAGACATGAAAAGGAAAACAAATAAATGGGGACAATGCAATAGGAGATAACCTGCTGTTCTTTTGCCTTTCAAAAATTCCACAAGCTGTGGGAGGTAAAATAATATTAGATAAACTAAGAGCAAAAAGGACATACGTAGCAACCTCCAGCAGCGACAGCGCAGCGTCTACCTGTGGGTGTCGGTGTCTGATGCAAGTGTTGCTGACCTGTACCACCTGTAGCTTTTATTGCTTTCAGATATTCCTGCCCACCATGTGAGACAGGCCTGAGTAATTAAGTATGTAAATCCTCCTCATTCTGCTTTATCACTCGAGTTTAAAAAGAATTAATGATGCTGACCTCATCGAACTCCTTCTCTTTCTTTCACTTGCACCACCTACATTGTGCGATTTATTTGATACACGGATCTCCCACACCGAATAATTCCCAGCCTCCTATCCCATCTTATTAGTAATGATGAGGCATAAATAAAGAAACCAGGTTTGTAAACAATGTTCATCAAGTCTTACTTATGTAATGAAACACACCAAGGGCGTTATTTAACTTGTGGGGAATGATTGCATGTGGTTGTCTTTCCTATGGTGTCCGGTCACTTAATCCCCAGACACTTCATCCCCGACACTTCATCCCCGACACTTCATCCCCGAGACTTTTAATCCCCAGACACTTCATCCCCAGACACTTCATCCCCGACACTTCATCCCCGACACTCAAGAACTATTTTCATATCATATTGTTGAAGAACATTAAATTTACTAGCTTATATGAACTTTAACTAATGTTGTAGATGTTCCAATGACGTTGAAGTTAAAAGCATGATTTGAATTTGAATTTCAATTATATATTTCGCTGACTTCATAATTTTTATAGTTAAGGATTTAGTTTAGGGATTAAGTGTCTGGGGATGAAGTGTCTGGGGATTAAAAGTCTAGGGGATGAAGTGTCGGGGATGAAGTGTCGGGGATGAAGTGTCTGGGGATTAAGTGACTGGGAACCCTTTCCTATTATCCCCTTGTTTATGTGCAAGGACGAATTTTATGTGAAAATGCGCAGACATGCGTTAAAGAAAAAATAATAAAATTGAAAGTAAAGTCATGTGGATGTTTCTTATTCTTTGCTTGTTTATGCAGAAGCCTTTAATTGTTGTTGTTGCTGTTGTTATTGTTGTTGTTGTGTTTGTTGTTGTTGGAGAGTGATGTAATTGAACGGACTAGAACAAGAGCAGTCTAAAAAATGTGTAGAGCGAGAGAAAAAAATACATACACAGAAACTAAGCGTAAACTAAGAACAAAAAGTTTATATTAAATATGTGCTGAAATAGACGCCAGTGAGAAGCTTGGAGAGAGGTAAACAAAATGTACTATATACGGACAAAGGAACAATACAATTTTCATTACTCTTAATAAACTATTAACTAAGATAATTGAGTCATCTACTTCATATAACTAATACAAGTTTAAATAACCCTTTCATTATTAATACATTAACTATTTAATTGAAAGTAAAACCCGTAACTATCATGAAGAAGCCGCCAAATGCTGACATCTGTCGTCTGCTTTGGTGACATGGACCTGTCTGTTGTAGCTGTTGCAGAAATTATATTTCTTCTCAAAAGTTCACGTCCGTAATGTGTGAACAGCCGCCTTTCTCCTCCCTTCAAATAATTAGACCGGCTTCATCTTTATTTTGTGCACCTATCCCACCTGCAATCTCTTAATTAAGCTGGAGAAATAAAGGGACGCTCGCTTCATTTTATGAGTCAGATGTTGGCGGTTCGAACTCTGTTTCTGACATCGCCTCAATAAAGTGAGACACTTTAAACTGCCAATCCTTCTTGGTGTTGTTCGCTCTTTAGAGAGGTCACGTGTTCTGTCTACTTACAGTCTTCTGGGACCGGATGCACGGAATGTCAGTGAGCGGTGGACGTGTGGCAATCGCACAGCATCTTGACTTCTCTCAGTAGACTGAGCCTCGACAAGTCGTGTGCACCAGACCACTTGCTATTGATCAATAGACCGCCGACACCGAAAGAATAAACAAGAAGCAGATGTAAATGTCGGATGAAGAGTATTAAAATACTTCCCTTTGTGGCCCTTAATTTTATGCGAGGAAAGTAAGGTCTCTGACATCTCACTCGCCAACGACCTAAAGGTTCGAGAACAGCCTTTTATTTCTGATAGGTGTACATTATATAATGCAGACTGCGCGGTCTTAAGTTATTATATTACTCAAGCATAGCCTGTTGCCTAGACAAAATCATTTCTTGTTGCTACGGAGACCAGAAGGTCAACAGTTTCATTGTTTTTCATCTACCGACGTACAGCAAAATTGATCAACAGGAGACACCTGGGTGTCAGAGCATGTTTTTATCTTTACCTCAAAAGTCTATCAATAACCAATTTAATTACAAACAGAGACCTAGATCAGTAAATCAGTTACTGTAAAAGACTTTTCTCCAGATTCTTCTGTTACAGAAACACAGGACAATGCGACCTCTGGTCGGTGTGGAGGCAACCTAACCGGAGTGTTGTTCTGGGTGACCTGTCCAAACCAGATAATTTTGCTCTGTTTTGCAGAAGGGATACTTTACTTGATAGCACACCAAAAAGGCTTTCGTGCTCTTCTGTGTGTGTGTGTTCGTGGAGGAGGGGGTAGATGAGGGCGTCTTTCTCTCTCTCTCTGCAGTATTTAAGGTAAAAGAAAATAAAGGCTGCTTTCATCTTGAATCGATGAAGGCACAACATATATAACTTCCCTACCCACTTTTTCTTCTCGTACTCTATTTTCTTCCCCATTGTTGATTTTTTTTTCCATAATTAAAAAAATGGCCTGGCAGTGGAGACGTTTCCAGATGGTTTACGTTTATATACTTACACTGGTCATTGTAATCTGTTATTTTCTCAATGTCGGCGAATGACCCCGGGGTCGCGAACACAAGACATCCGGGCACTGTATGACGGCTAACCATGAATAATAAATTGAAGTCAAATAAAGAAATCAGCTAATCGGCTCGTACTTGTTTTTTCTGTGAACAATCTTGCTGTTTCTCGCTTGCCATGCAACTAGTACTTAGCATCGTGACATGCACCAGGTCCCAGGGAGTGAACATATGGCGTTCTCTGCAGCCTCGATCGCTATAGGTTCGAGCTTCGTCAAGGATTATAAGATAAATCAAACGTCCATTAATTGACAGAGGTTATGTGTGATTAGTGAACAGAATGAGAAGGTAAGATTAGGCCGGTCTCATTATGTTAATTAAGGGAAGATACGAACATGCACTTTGATCGCTGCGTACGTTAACAACACCTGCGTCAGTCAGGTACACCAAACAGAAGCAGACGATTAGATTCTTAATTGCATCTACCTGCTGCTTTCTCAGCGACACTGGTTTTATTGTCAGCAACGTTTGTCAGGTTGCTGTTGGTTAAATTATGTAATTAATTAATATTGAAAGGTTTATTCAGACTTGTGATGGTTGAGTGAAGTAAAGGATTAATTTTTTCGCCGCAGTTATTATAAGACTATAGTGATAATTTTATGAGGTTGCCGCCGAGTCAGTCAGATCAGCGTACTTTATTTTTTAGCCAAATAATGTTTAGTTATCAGCACCAGACAGCAATACCAGACAGGCAGACGGTGTGCTGTTGCTGCTGGCGAATTGTCACGTATGTTATTTTCTTAACTCGGTAGTATGTCTTCTCTTAACTGGACTGAGTTAGCTGTTTATTGAGAAAAGTGATAATGCTCAAAGGATGCTGAATATCCAGGACGTAGATTCAGTTTGTTATCTGTATTACTTTATCTATGATTTCCTTACATTTTACACAGATTCGTGAAGTCATTTAAAATTTTTATGACAATGACGGAAAACATTGGTAGTGATCGAGAGTGGAGAGGCGGCAGGCCAGCCGCCCAGTGAAACTCTCAATAAAATCTACAGTTGTGCGTCAATTTCCATCTTTGTTGTGTTCTTGTACGACTAGCCCACCCCTACGTAGCCATCAGGGACTGAAGTGTTGCTACAAGGACAACGGACTTCAATCAAAGTCTGTCGATCTCAGGACCACGGACATGCATTAGCTAAAGTTATGTCCCTTGACCGGAAGTGTTGCTATGACGTGTTTCAACGGGAGGTAATTCCCATAACCTGAAGAGCGGAAGGAAGAGGCAGACGACTGGAGAGAACAACGTATGGCACTTGCTTGTGCAACATACATTTTATTTTCTAGTCGTGAAGCAATACTAACCACAGCTTCATATTTAGTTGGATTTTGAGAGTCGTTCCTGTCATATACCGCGCAGATCAAGTTTCGGTCGGTTTTATTGGCTTTACAAACTCCAGTAGAATTTTATTATTTACAAATGTGTGATGCTTGTTACTAGGTACAGTGTTCCCTCGCTACTTCGCGGTTCATCTATCGCGGATTCACTACTTCGCGGTTTTTTTTGAGTGAAGTATCGATCGATATTTTCGTGCTGGGAATTATCGTTCAACAAAATACCATAGATACTTCAACAGGAAAAAGACCAAAAATGTAGCTATATTTGTATTTCTATTAAAATACCATGGTTATTTTGTAGATAGAAAGAAATAAATAATTGTGTAACAGAAATCCATTGCTCTGCGTAAGCGACGAGCCATGATTGTTATCTCCCATCTCGCAGCATGCAGTTCGCATCAGTTTTTTGGGTTTCTCCGAGTACAGTTATAATTTTTTACACTAATTTGTTATTGTACTGTATTAATAACATGATTAATATATTACTTTACACTCACATGATATTGTTTTACATGTATATATTATTATTGCATGTATGTCCCTATTTCGCGGAAATTCGTTTATCGCGGCTGATCATAGCACCTATCCCCCGCGATAAACGAGGGAACACTGTATGTCTTTTTGCTTAGTTTTACAATATGTCCTTCACTTCGCAGTAATTCTGAGCCACATAACTGATTTTTAGGGGAAATTTTTCGTTGAAATATATTTTAATAAAATTAAGTATGCAGTTATTTTTGTAAAATATTATGAAGCGAAAATCGTTAACTACAATCAGTTTGTTTTACATACTGTGACATTGGTTGCTAAAGCCGTTCAAGATTAATTACTTGTGTGATAATTTTTAATAGTGAATCAATGTTTGAATTTCTAAATAGGGAACTAAAGGCTTTGACTGAACAATGGCACAAGTGCTTTCCAAGAAACTGGTATACAAGCAGTCCAGCAACTATTCTAGCTGCCTGTTATCAGAAGTGAACACAGCACAGCAGATGCTAGCAGGACTGATGATAGCATCATGTAATCCTACTGCTGACGACATTCTACTGGAGGAGAAAGACAGACCAGAATCTTTGGATACAGAAAGTCCAGGTAGCTTAATAACTGTCATAAGAAGTCTAAAAAACTATTGATATCTCACTTTTTCTAGAGAAAAGTTAATGTTCTTAGAGCAACTAGCAACCCCCCAAAAAAAGTTTTGTGGTTTACTGGGGTATACAATGCTAATCACTTTTATGGTCATGTAAAACACTCAGTCATGAGTGATGGATGTGTTTTCTTATGAGATGCCTTATAACTGTCTGACACTCTAACTAGTAATGCGTGGTAGATAATTGAGAGGACCACGTAAAATGCAAGATGTGCATAGCTCATGTAGCTGTATAGCTGACTAAAATGGCTTTAACTTTCCTGCTATATAGAATATCTCATACTCATTATGCAAATAGGGGTGAACATTTGTTTCAGCCTTCCTCTCTTTCATTCAGCAAGCTTGTCTTTGCATGATCACAAGTCTATTTACCCCTTTTTGCTTCTCTACAAACTAGTTTTGGGAAGGTTCTTGATGAAGTCAATAAATTTCTATAAATTTAATGAACTGACTTATTCATGGCATCTTCTATTTGGCACATATTTAATTTTTCTCAATTTATTTATTATGCATGATTGATGATTGAGCATCAGTATTTCTGAGAGTATTTCACATCTTGTTCTCGATATTAAGAATGACTTTTTTATCTCATTAACCATCACATATTCAAATCATGTTAATGTCCATATTTATGGTCACATCTATTATCAGTCTTCTATCTGCATTTTATTTCTTGCAGTTGTGATTCATCCATTTCCTGACAAATATTTGATATTAATTTTTTTCTGTTTTCTCTAACACATTTGCAACAGAAAGTGAAGATCCCAGTCGCAGACAACATGTTATATCAACACGCATGTCATGCAGTTACTGTTCGAGCATTTTCTCCTCACGAAATGAGCAGGTAAGGGTAGGGCAGGGGAATTATGGGTTTATGGGGAGCATATTAAGTTTCTCATCTAAAACCATTTCTCTGAGCTAAATGAGCACTCACAAAGTTATTTACTTGAAAAATATAAGTCTCTAACAATAATATGCTAAAAAGAAAAGATATACTAGTGAAACAATTGCACGTTCCAGTATCTTACTTTCTTCCAGAGTAGATAAATATATAAAATTTGGTGAATAAAGATATATTTTGATGTTTATTATGATCTTTATTTTTAGTTTACTGAATTATAAACATATATTATTTAATATTATTACATTTTTGATTTGAATGATATTGTAAACTTAAATTGTGATTAGGTACCATTTGTCATGGTAGCTCAAACATATGCTTATTCATTTGCACTTAGCAAGTCTAATGGGACATTTGTAAAGAGAAAGTGATATATAAGGGTAGGCTGCGGGAAGCATAGGGGTGACAGACAAAATAAGAAACAGATTATTAGTAGCTGATAACTTTATTTTTAGAAATCCCATTTCAAGTGTGATTGGCATCGTTACAACTTGAAACAGCATTTGAGAGGAAGGAAGCCAATCAGTGAAGAAGCTTTTGAAGAAATGACAAGTAAATTGGCTGATTTCTTTCTTGCATTTTCAATGATAATTATGTACTCTGATTGTCGTTGCATGCAGAAATATAAATCTGTGGATAGCTTTCATTATGTTTTCTTTAATGCTGTCCATGGTATTGACAGCCTCATTTATATCACTTATGGGATCCATCAACAATATATGACAAAAGTTGATAACTGTGCCAGACTTCCTATCAACAGTTCAGAAGCTTTTCACAAGTAAACATCAAATAGATTCACCTACTAGAGCTTTATTTTCTCCTAGTTTATGGTTTTGTCGTGTAATCAACCATCAGCACTCATTTATTTATGTCTATCTATAGCTTCAAAATGGCTTCAAATGTAAAATAAAATGTTTCAGGCGATGTGTCAAGTATATCAGGTTCTGAAGACAGCTCAGAATCGTCTAAAGAGAGTGGTGATGAGGCAGTTACTTCTTCAGCAGTCCCTGTTAACCTGAAAAAGTTTACTTGTGACAATTCAGACAGTGAGAGGGAAAGCAAAACTCAGGAAAACAGCAGCCTGGCAACCACCAGAAAGATGCCTAAGCTGTTCATGAAGAACAGCAAGGGACAACTTATCTCCATCTACCACTGCGTGCTTTATCACAAAAAGGTAATGAGCAAATTACTTTTACAAAACAATCACCAGTCAGGATTATCCTTTGATGACCAGTAGCAATAAATTTTATTATTCTCCATCTCTTAGGTTCAGGAGTTATGTAAATGCTTCCACCTTTCATTTTCTTTCATTTGCCACATATTCTTTTAATTTTTTTTATTCATTTCATCATCTTTTCCAAAATGTGTCAAACTTTTCTGTTGTTTTTGTTGTCATTACAATGATTATTATCTTCATTATTCTGCATTTTCTTCATTAGAACCCACCAAGCACAGTGGCTGGGCTACTTAAAATGGCACTTGATGCAGTCACATACTCACGTGTGGCTGTCATAATGTTGGCAGGAGGTCACTTTGCTGCAGCAGTTTTTGATGGGTATGAATGATAATAATCCTCGTAGTGTGAAAAGGACATTCATATTTGTTAGTTTGTACTTTTATTAATGTTTTTCACCTTGTTTGTTTGTGTGGTATTATTGATATTGGATTTTAAAGAGCTTAATAGAAATAATTTTTGCATTTGTCAGAAAGAGGACAAACTGCAAACTTCTTATGTTGATTAGACATAACTTTATGTAGTCATTGGCACTCAGTTTATAGTTCATTTTTGGGTTTGTCTCCCTTGACCTTTTTTACCACATCTGTTTCATATATAACTTGCTGACCTGTTTCTTAAAATTCATAAAGCAAGTTTCCTATAGGAGGCCTGATCATCATGAGAAAACTCAAGTGAGCTGTACATAAGGGTTTTTTTTTTTGTTTTTTACTTCAGGAGCCAGGCAGTTATGCACAAAACATTCCATCGATATGTAGTGCGAGCCAAACGGGGTACAGTTCAAAGTGTTCGTGATAATCAGGGAAGTGCCCCAAAGTCAGCAGGAGCTAGCCTGCGGCGGTACAATGAAGCAGCTCTTGCACAGGTTGGTGCTCTCAGGATGTGGGTCAAACACATTTTACTACAGGCATGCTTTCATAAGATTTTTAGGTCTTCAAATTAAGTATTTGTAAAGTGTTGTTTTTCCAAACACTGTAGGAGCCAAGTTTAATAAAACTTAGTTGCTTTTTTTTTTCAAGACTTGCGATTTTAATGTAAGGAAAAGGTCATTTAGCATTTATCCTAGTTTGTCCTACCATGTAATGATTTTTATGAAACAGGGAATTGTTTTCTATATAAACAGAAGGAAGATGAAAACGAATAGGACACAAAAGGACCATTCAAAAGCTATTCTTAAGTAACTTATTACTTTGGAATCACAGTCAAAAATAAAAAAGGTCACTTTCTTTTCAATCTTTAACTTAGGAAATCCAAGAACTCTTAAACTCTTGGTCCACCTTCTTGGGGGCTTGTCATCTGATCTTCCTGAAAGCTTCCACATACAGTCGCCATATTTTCTTTGGTGGCAAGTCTCCTGCATTGAGCAAAAGTGACCTGCGCATTCGAACCATTCCCTTCGCTACTGGCCGACCAACACACAATGAGCTGAAAAGAGTTCACCACATGCTTATGTCTGTTGAATGCTATGGTGAGTACGTCAGTGTCAGTGTCTTTGTCTGTCAATACATGATGTACATATTGGTGTGCAAGTATCTATGTTTGTGAAACAACACTAAAGCTCTTAGATCACATTCCCATTCTTGACAGTAAACTTAATGAGCTTGAACAAAAGAATGGCAAGAGAAACGAATAGAGTAGCATTGTTTTAAAACTGCATTTAAAAAAAAAAACAACCTAAAGTTGGGGAAAGATGGGGAGAATACCACCAGCTGTTGGAGATGTTTATAAAGGAACTGGGTCTCAATATCATTTTTGAAAGCTTTAAAAGTGTTCCATGCATAATATCTTATTTAAGAGTTTTAGTGTAAAACCATTTTTTTTTTATTAAATGGCTGGACTGAAGTCTGTGCAAGATAGTATATCCATAAATCTGATTGAACCATTCCCGTCCTTTCTTGAGTTATAGCTAGAAACATCCACATGCATAGGAGGTCAAACATATGTCTAATAAACTTATGGTCCATGCTGTCCCCAGTGACTGTAGCTTAGAACATATATCTATATTTATGTACATTTCTAATGGCTTGATTTTTTTTTCCCCACATTTTTTGTTCATAGTGGTGTTTGTAGGGCTGCACTTCACAAAGGAGAGGCTGTACAGAAGGATTATTTACTTAAAATGTCCGTATATCTATGTTGTACAGAGCTCAGTCCAACCATTTGGAAGAAACGTTTGTACTATAATAGACATTTGAGTTTTATTACATTGCAGTCTGTTGTGTTAAGTATTTATTGTCATGAATAGGTGCAGAGGATGAAATAAAGGGTTTTCTGCCAAAATCACCATCTCGATTTATCAATCCTGACAATGGATTGCTCGAAGCACGGCCCATGTTGACACAAAAGCCTAGCTTTTCTCGCAAGAAGAAATTAGAAGTGGCCACAGAGAAACCAATCTCCAGTTCAGATAAAGAACTTAAACAAACAGGTGATGATTTTTTTGTGCCTATGATATGGAGGGTTGGGGAAGGTAGGGCAGCAAGGGAGAGGAGATGGGCACCGCTCTCATGTAAAGCTGGCCCCAAGTAAAGTGAGGTCTCTAACACCTCACCCCCCCAAAGACCTGAAAAGGTTAGCAGATTACCTTTACCTTTTTACCTATGATATATAAAATGGTAAGTTTTGATGATAATATGCAACAGGAAAGTAATAGAATGTTTTTCCATGTTCGTCATTTTCCTTTGTTTGAAGCTACTTTTACTTGATGGACAGAATATAGAATTTTTTTTGCCTTTGTTTGATTTATGTCTTTGCTGTATTGCTTTATTGGTAGAAGACACTGGAAATGAAGATGAAGAGGAATCTGCCACTGAGGTTGAGCTGGTTGAAAAAGTCATGGAGATGAACACTCAACATCTTATAGAGTTCGACATCTGGGATGGGAAACAGAACAAGAAAAACAAGAAGAAGAAGAAGAAAAAGGAAGTACCGAAATCATCCCAAGCTCCTTGTGATAACCTGAGAAGCAGCAAAGCTGAGACAGGTAGCTATTTTTTAAAATTCTAAATGCTTTGACACTTCAATTTTTTTTTTCTATCTTGTTAACATAAAGCACAAAATTTGACTAATTACAGGTTCTTAAGTAAGTATTCTATCCAAAGCTGACAGCAGCAAAAAACTTTTAATCAGTTAAATTAATAGTACTTCCATTTCAACAGAGCAGGACATTCTTTTCAAAAGAACACCCTGGTATTCTCTGCTACTATTATTTTCTGAGAAACTCTATCTGATCTGTGATCTTATATTGTCTGCACTTTCCATCAGTTTTGTAGACATCCCTGACCCTTTCTAACTCAACAAACTTTTATTCCAACGATTGCTATAAAATAATTTCCTATAATTTCAGGACAAGAAGTTTGCTGATGTTACTCATGATTTTCTTTGAATTTGAGCTTCTTTGCAGTTTATTATTGAATTCTTGAAGATTAATTTATGTTATTTGACTTTTTATGTGGTTTATAGACAATGAAAGCCCTGAATTACAGAATAAACTGTATACTGCCTGCAAGTCTGGGAACCATGAACAGTTGGTACAGTTGTTGCAACAGCTTTATCTTTTGGACAGATCTCCAAATATTAATTCTCAGTCAGATCTGGGAAAGCAGAAAGAACTGGAGGAAAGAAGGATTTCTACTGGCCAGATTCTGGGAAGTGTTTCTGTTTCTTCTGGTGACCAAGTTCAAGAAAATGTTCCTCCATCTGAGGTCTCAGATTTTAACCACAGCAAGGGTGGAGATGGACATTTGGTGGACTCACAGAATGGTGATTCAAGTGTGAAGAACATGTTATGTGGTGAAAAGACACCTAACATCAGGAGAGAAGACAAGGTGGCTGCGCTAGATGAGCTTTGTTTGTCCTCACAGTCTGATCAACAACAAACAAATGATGGCAATGGGAAGCATGCAAGGTGTGTACAAGATCTCTCACAAGAACTTTACATCTTCTGAATGGGAGAATAGGAGGCCGCAATTCTACCCTCCTGCACATTGCCTCAGCAGCAGGACATGCAGAGGTTGTGCAAACTCTACTTGAAACAGGCTGTGACCCTGTCATCAAGTTAGTTTCTTGTATTTACTATCTTGTTTCTTTATCAACAAACATTTCTCTGACAATCATATAGAGTTTTGATTCAGAAATAATCGAGTACTGAATGTAAACATCCCTTGCTTATATTTCTTTAATAGTAAAGTAATAGAGGACAAGTATAATATGATAAGAGAAATCTGTTACTTGTCAGGGATTCTGCAGGAAAAACTGCTTACTCCTTGGCAGAGAGCAAAGAAGTCAGAAATGTCTTTCGTCGTTTTCGGGGAAATCATCCAGACCGGTATAACTATGAAGCTGCACAGGTATATTAAATCTATTTATCTGTTGCACAATAACAAGATCAAAATAACTTTTCTGTGCTAATGCAACTTTGTGTTAGTGACGATGCCCAGCTTCTTTGAAAGAACAACAGAATTAATTTAATTGATGTACGTCATTGTCTACAATGCCAACCTATTTTTCTCATTTCACAAGCACTATTTATCTACTATTTTAAGAGAAAGCTTCACACATTAATGTGTTCAACAGCATTCATGTACAAGTTTATGTGAGAAAACGGGTAAATCAGAGGTTGAAAGGGAAGATCCACTTCATATTGTTAATCTCTTTCAAAAGAAAGATGATGCATTGCTTGTAGATAATGCTTCCACTTTGGATACAAGTTGAGGTTTGTTTTCTCTTTAGATTCCCATTGCACTGACAACAGATATGGAAATGGAGAGGAAACGGAAAGAAACCGAGAAAAAGAAAATGCAAAAAAAAGCCAAACAGGAGCGCCTCAAGGTGAAAATCTCTTGTGTCATAGAGTGACTATCATTAACACTCTTTTCAAAAAAAAAGTTGTCTGATGTTTTGTGAAAATTTTAGAGTTCAAACTTGTTTTATCCAATATTTCAGTATTTTCTTGATACAATAGTGTTTTTTGTACACCAGGAAAGAAAAGCAGAGGAAGCAAAGGCAGCAACCGAGCAGAAGGAGAAAGAGAGGTATCTGGCACTCTCCGACAGAGAAAAGGTGATGACTTGTGCTACATCATGTTACTGTTATAATGGGTTAGATCACAGCTAGGTGCTTGGTACTACCATAAGTCATTATGTGATGGGTTGTATCACATTGTGGTACTTGGTACTACCATTGCTCTTATTCCTTATGTTTTTGCAGTACAAAAAGCTTGCTAAAATCTTGGAGTTAGTAGCAAGGTGTGCAGATGAAGTTAATGCCCTTTAACTCTCTTATCATTTGTAGATTTTTGTCATTTAGGTGAGGGTTTTTGTTGTTACATATGGTAAATATCTGCGGTTTTTTTTTTTAAGCGAGCTTTAGCAGCAGAAAGACGTTTACTTCAGCAAAGCGCTACTTCTGGGGCTGCTTCCCCTGTTCTCAGGTATGCATTTGCATTTGGTTTCCAGATCAAGGCATGCAGCATCAACTGCAGTCAGTTTAGAACAACTCTATATAAGTAGTTGAAATCTTTGGCTATTTTTCTCATGCTTCGCTTAGCTATTGAAAGAGACAGTCTGCTGAACACAAAATTAGCTTCCTATTAATTTGTTTCTTATGACAAGAGGCTGCATGAAACTTAAAAATCCTATTCAGGATTTTATTTAAAGGATTAAGTTATGTCATCCTGTGTTAGAAAACTCTTGTGTTTGTGCTTGCCATTTGTATGAAAATCTGTAGTGTAAGGCATTTGACAGGTATATGATAGTCTTATGGTCAAACCTATCAGAATACACGTGGCTGTGTAGATCTCATAGTATCATGATGGACATTCCTCAGCATGTTTTGTGACCTTGTTTTATGTGCTGTGTGTGCAGCCGGTGTTTTCAGTGTGGGACAGACATCACTGGCAAAGTGCCCTTTGAATACTGTGACTTTAAGTTTTGCACACCAAAATGCCTGAAAGATCACAGAGTAAACCATTCAAAATAAATGTCATCTTGTGATCGACATCTGCTAGTATGTGTGCTCATGAATATGGCTGAGCGTGTCGTGATTGCACTGGGTTGTAATAAATTGTGTGTTGGGGGTGGGTCGCAGGTAATAGAACTCACGCTTTCACACAAGAACACGCACGCACGCAAACAATTGCATGTGTTCGTCAGTTCATCGACAATAATTCCGATATAAACTGTCCAACAGCTAATTTAAGTTGATCTCGATCATGGTTTAATTTTCTGGTCTTTCTTGTTTCTAAGCAAACCTCTGATCAGCATCTCTAACAAATATAACCGGGCCTTTGCAACTGAATCAACCGGTTGCAGTTTATGTTGCTAGCGCCTAGGCTACGGAAAAAAAAGGTAGTTTTGGTCCGACATGGGGGTTGAACATAACGCAAGACTGAGTTATACTGAATTATTTTAAATCATTTTCTTAACAACACCATAAAATACAACAAACAATATTAACAATATAGACCGTTGCTGGTCTACGCAAACGCCTTCCCCTCACTTTCTGTGTGTTGTGTGTGCGTAAGATACTTCTCTACACCTGTATTCTACCTGCAAGAGCACCTACATACTACACAGGTGGCCAGACTTCACAGAACAATTATAACACGCGATGTTAAAGTATAGAATTATTCTCTTTTTCAAAAAAAAAAGAATTAAGGGTGCTTAAATATTTTTAGGGATGAAACGTTGGCGAAAGTCCATATACTGAGGACATACAGGGAGAAAATGCTTCTCACTTTCAGCTGTATCAGGATATAAGGGGCAGTTCAAATATTACAGTTACACAATATTGCTGCTGCTAGCAGTTAACTACAGTTTTACCCATTCTAAATTTTATCAAAATATTTCTTATGCCTATGTGTTTCATCCAGAAAAGATAGTTTCTGAAAGCATGAGTCGTGAAGTATTATATGGAAGACATCATCCTGAACTGCTTTGAATAGCATCATGTCACTGCTAATGATTGCTGGGGTAGAAAAGTTTAATATCTTAATGTCTTTAATACTAAGACACTTATCACTCTTCTGTTCCTTCGTGTCAATCTTTTTAAGCACCTGCTTTTCGACATCAACTGCTACCTGGGAAAACGAGCAGCTTTAGTGGAGGTGGAGCCCCCGGCTTATCTTAACACGCGGCTGTGGCCTCTGGCACCCTGACCGAAAAATGAACATTTCTTATGGTCTTTGTCTGATTACAGCTGGGTGATACAAATTATTTTAAATTCTTATCATATATGTTAAACCTGCGGTTAGGGGATGGTGTAAGGCAGCATAAACTGTTAACAGAATCATGTTTCTGTTAGTCGAGATATGAACTATTTGTTTCATCTGTGGACTCCTTGACGGTCTAGTCTGAGTCAGATTTCAGTACAGTCTTTCGATATTTTAACACAAGAGCAGAAATAAGTCTTTATCACATGACATTTACCAACGTCAGCTGGAAGAAACACAGACGGAACAAGAGAATGAATAAAGGTTGAAGACAGACACACTCACGCAAACTTAATCACCCGGATGTTGTAACTCATTCACACGATTGCACCACCCTCCACAATTAATCGTTTTGTAGCCTTTTGCTGTAGGTAACCGTGGCAACATCATTTGATCCTTTTTCAAGAACTTAATTTTTTTTTTTAATTTCGCTACAGTTGTGTTACATAATTTCACCCCTTAAGAACCTGTCAGATTGTTTTAGCACTTAAAAGAATTTGTTGATGTCAAAACTCGTGACTAGCCTATCTGATTATCAAAACATTATTCCGTTTGTTCTTTGGAAAGTTGAAAAAGATATGTTTAGTGTGAGAACCAAGAATCGTGAAATCACCATACTACAAAGAGTAGTTAAGAGAGTAAGACTATAGTAGTCTAAGGAACATAAAACTACAGTAGTCTAAGAGTAGACTAAGGAAAGAAATGACACTAGGTCAGAGAGACTAAAACTAAATAGTCCAAACATCACAAAACTCCAGTAATATAAACACTGTATACTACAGTAGTCAACAAAATCGTAAAACTGTAGTAGACTAAAAAAAATACGACTAAAGTAGTCCAAGGAGCTGGTAGCAACGTGATAACAAGAGCGACTGAACTCTGCTCATCCTTGGTCTGGAGATTGTGGATATCATGAACACCGTGACAAATCATTTTCTGGATGTGTAGACTGTGCGATAAGAAAGACTTCAGAAAATATAGCGGCAACTTCAACCAGTTCCTCCTCCTCCTACTCCTCCTCATCCTCATCATCATCATCATCATTCAAAAACCATTGTACATGTCTTTTGTTCTCGTGCCTGTGTGTGTGCGCGCGCGTACGTGTACCTTCGCTTTTCAGTACTTGTACGCGCGGAGAAATAAAGACACGTGCATGATCTCTACCCCTTCAAACCATTTCCAACCCCTCCATTTTCCTTTATCAATCTTTCCATAACATCTGTACCCACAGATATGTTTCTTCCCATTGTCAGCATCGCCACCATCGCAATAATTTCTCATCCCGCTCCTTCCCCCTTTGCAATCCCCACTTCGCTTTCATGTGTGAAACAAGTGGTCTTGTAGTTCTTTCGCGACTGGTTGCATGATTTTGACAACAATGCACCTCCTGTGATCTACCCTTCTTTGTCCACGTGCGTCTGACAGCCGGCAAATCCCCACCCCGATAAGATGGCACTTAGACTGTGTCTACCCCTTATCAGTTCGCTCCCCTACCCACCCCACCCCCCGAAACACTTCGAACCCTCCCCCCTCATGTCTCCTTCCCTAAAGTATACGACCCTCCCCTCAGAAACGGGAAAAGGCGAACGGTTTTTGAGGCTGACGATAACGTGGAGTGGTTGCTGTTAACCGGGGTACGTGCCCCTTAACAAGCAGCCTCTTGTCATCATCGTGTTCACTGGGTTTAGCCAAACGGTCGGCGATAAAGTTTGAATATTTACTTCTGGTCATCTGTATACAAAGCTCAAATATGCATAAACATTTACAGATTTTACTGTGTCATCTGCCCTCTGATCACTGTCATCTGCTTGTGTTTACTGTCCTTCGTCCTGAGTTCGTGTGTCATCTTCACAAAGTCAATGTGTGTCATGTACTGCATGCTCTGTAAATACTTACCATGTGTACCTATAGTGTCATCTGTTATTTTTGTTAGCTGCAGTGAATTATCAGTATTGCAGACGACAGTAGGAATGATAAATTCAAAAAGCATGAAACTAGGAGAGTGGTCACCAGGAGGTATATATAGCTAACCTCTCACTAAATTCTCGGGTGTCATGTGACCACGCTAGATTATTACATTGATAACAACAAATGTGATTCCATTCTGAACAATTTCTTTCTCTATAATCACGTTCGTCCACTTATTCAACAATTAAATTATCGTATCCTGTCATTAATCTTCATTTATTACTATCTGGTGACCAAAGTCTTTTAATTACCCACAACTGTGAGTTTTGGTAATCAATGGTCTCCACTGTCCAGTCTTTGTCCTGTATGTCTGTGTGCGCCTGGACTCCATCTTCACCTGAACAATCTCATTCCCACAGAATTAATTTCCATAGCTTAATATTCAAGACTCTTGTGTCTGTATTTACACCCCTGCCTACTGGCATTTCCACACAAGACTCTTCCTCTCATGTATCTCTTTGATGCAATGCTTTCTCTCTCTCTCTCTCACTCTCTGTCTGACATATTCAGTTCCAGTTAAAGTATTGTGCATTAAAGTTATTAGGACTTTTTGTGTTATACTTTTTTTTATACTTGTTTTGTCTGGTGTATTTATGGTCTCTGGTTCATAAAACTCCTGTTTCCCTTCGTGACCATGCTTCACCAGCTTTTTGTTTTTCAGAAGGAGCCGCTGCTGGTATTCTGCGAATTACTGAAATAAAATGTTAGAAAATGGTGTGTTGGAATCTTTCAGTGAAGTTAGCGCATATTGCAGTCAATTATTCTGGCTACAGTGAGTTAATAATGTTCTCCTCTCCATCAATAAAGAAAACACACGCCATTTGTAAATGATTTAAACCCAAAAATTTAAAACAATTTCCTGTGAAATAAGATATCAACCCCTATATTTGTACATAATTATAGTCTAATTTTCCCTCTTGTTTTATTGTAGTGCACCTTTGCTCTGTAGTAATCTACATGTATATAGGTGTTTTATTAGGTTTTACTTTTCAAGATCAAGCAATAGATATAAAAGCTTTTGCTTATTCCATTACCCTCGTATAATTAAATATTTGCCTTTCTCCCCAATTCCACATTACTACTCCACAGTCTTGTACAAAAGATTATAGTGTGCGGGTGTGTTTTTAGGGGAGGGATGGCAGTAAGTTGGGATGCAAATAAAAGGGTCTCTCTTATAACATTTCTGATGGTGTATAACACTACTGATATAACACTAATGATATAACACGGCTGATTCCAGTCCCGCTGTCGACTGTCAACTGATGGAGCTCAAGAGACTCGACTGACAGTGGAAGAAGCCAGACCACCCCACCGACGGTCCTCTCCGACCCTGAGAACGGATCAGGCTTCAAAAACATGGGACCACACCTGGCTCGCCGGCTGCCGACTGATACCCGCCATAAACAGAACGGGGACACCACTCTCCCACTGCTCTCAACTCCTCCCTCCCATCAGTCCCCTCCTCTCTCCCCCAGCAGACGTGGTTGCCACCCGTTTTCTTCACATCTCATCAAAGCCCAAGGTTTGGTTGGCGCCACTTTTGGATGCCGGCAGCGCGTGGCCGCCACACCTTGCCGCCCTGCTGCAGCGGTCCGTGGAAGATTCAACAGGTGGGATGTCCCGGCATGCGTCACACGGGGTGGATAAAGGTAGGAACGGACTCGGCGTGGCCAGCACAGCGCTTGCAGGTAGCGACAGGTCACCGATGTGTGCGTGAGTGACTGATCATGTGTGTGTGTGGATGGGTGTATTAATGAGAGAGACAGACAGACTGACAGAGCACAGGAGAAAAAACGAAAAATTCAACAAGCGGTGTGAAGACAGACTGCTGGGATCCCCCACGAAGGTAAGAAACTTTGGCCTGTTCACCTTCCTGTAATAACAAAAACAAAACATTGTGACCTATAATATTCGCGTTGCCTACATGTCATATCTTCTTTGCTACATCCTTGGAAGCAAAATGTACACCGCACAGAAGACAGAGTGTTTCAGTATTGTTTTGATAGTTTACCTTTTTTTGTAATAAGGTGGATTTTCAATAATAATCCTCTCCCTTTGTATAGTAAAAGTTCAGTCACGTGACGTTTTGAGGTTGGTTTTATACAGCAGTAGAAGTGGCCCCCACAGTTCTGAAGGAATAAATCATTTCAAGTAGCAGAAAGTAGCAGAGATATATACTTGCATTTCGCAAACAGTACAGAGTGGTGCGGGTGGGGTGACTACACGATTATCTCCCCTTGATATCTCAACACGAGTTCCTTTCTGTTCCTCCGTGTTCAAAAAAAAAAAAAAAGATTCAAGCGCGTTTCGTATTTCGAAAAATTTTAACAGCTTCCTTCACGAAATATTTTTTTTGGATTGTTCAGTAAATGCCATTAGGGACATAAATAATTAGAGTCTATAACCTCTTCATGATGACGAACACATTTCAGTGCCCGGATGACTACTGCTTGATGATTATTATAGATTTACTATACTTATTTGAAATTTCTTTAAAATGTTACTATTGGTGCAAACGGTTTTACCTCTGTGATTTGCTCACTTTTATCTTTAAAATATCTCCGAAACATATTAAAATGTCAATGAAATCGAGGCAAATTATCAATCATTGTAGATTTATAAACAACGCTCCCTTCTCGTCTAATTTTTCTATTTTCACTTCCTCTTCAACGGCTAATCCTTGTTTGTTTCCTGCATAATGGACTTGACACCATTTTTTGATCGTTCCTTTATTATTTTTCGACTAAAAAGTAAAACTGGGAGGCTGTCGTTTACAAGCCAGTCACAGATCGTCAGCCGAAAACTTAACATGGCGAACGCAGTGGCCACATCGCCATCTTCAGTGAATCAGTAATTTGTTGAAGGTTACTGCCGTCAGGTAGGATATACACTTATTCCAGTCAGGTCAAAGGTCTCTGGAGCTCGACTGGTGCTCGATAATAGTCCTGTAGCACCGTGTCCATCAACGGTGCAGGATTGCAGTATCTCTCCACTAGTCGGTAGTTTTTGAGCATCTTCCTCATTTACAAAAATTTTGGTTTAAAAAAAATTGACTGATATATCAGCTCTGGCAAAATAGTTGGAGTAATTGGGTTATACATGAATGTAGTCTCAAGGAAAAGAAGAATGTAGATTATCTCAGAATGGCCCGATTACCAGCATTATCGGACCCTCGTCTCTCGCTACCGGCAAAGAGGTTGTTAAGAGGACATGATGGAGACTTAGCACGAAGTGTCGCCATGGACACAGCAAAGTCTGTTGACGAGTTCATGCAGGTAGGACACTCCAGACACCGAGTCTGTGTGTGTGTGAGATGAGAAATTTACGTGTATACATATCCTGTACAAATATCTCACATGGTGGCCTCTGTCTTAACCATCCCTCCACTACTTCTCACCTGTCACACTAATCTGTCACCATCACACAATTGTTATCTCTGTGATTCTCTTCACTTCCTTGCCACGATGATTAGATGTGTGTAGTTCTTAACTGGCAGTGTCCATTCTCGTGGTCAGCGGCGGATAGTGGGATGATACCCGTTTATTCCGGGAGAGACAAATAAGCAAACTTCTGGATTATTCTTTATTCAAACCGCCTCCAGGCATGACAAGCGTTTGTTTGCTTATCTCGACAGGTGTATTAGCCATGCTTGAACTGCTTACCATCCATGTTGTTCGTGTCCATAGACGGCCCTAAGTGCTATGTAATACGGGTGGATGTGTGATATAAGAGCACCCACTCTCTTTTACACACACATGCGCACGCACGCGCACACACACACACCTACACACGACATTGTGGGAATTGTGGGGCAGCAAAGTCACTTGGATATGGGGTCAAGTGGTTGTGTCGAGCCTCTTTAGTGTGGCAGCCGCTCAATTCTCTCTCGAAGTAGGGGGATATGTGTGTGAGTGCGTGTGTGCGTGTTTGTTCATCTGTTGGAGCGAGACGTGCGCACGCATATGAGCATCTGTGGCCAGGTAGACGGTGAGTAGAACAGAGACAGAGCGCGTGTGTGTGTAGAAAGGCGCGTGCATGTGTTTAGTTCGCCATCCTACAGCCATGGTTGTCCCCACACCCTCACACCCATTCCCACATTTGTGATTTCGTGCTGTGAGTTTTTTTTTTATTACTTTTGTCATAAATAAAAAGTCATTCCTCGTGTCATTGTCAGGGTTTATCAACAGAAGACACGGCTCGCTTCATAATAACAGCAAACAGTGTACAAATTTTGAAAGATTACTTATAAGTCACACGGTCTATAGAATGATGATTTTTCCCCCTTTCTCAGTCGATCTGTGCAGTGCAGCCACCAAAGCTGCAGTAATTTATATATTATTCATCCTTTCGCACGCTTTTTGTAGAACGATGTTTGATACCAATGATTAGTTCACAGAAGGAGGTATGTTGGTCTGTTGGCATCTTTAGTAATTGTTCGTTATTCTCGAAAAGGAAGGCACTAACGTGAGTGCTTTGTCACGTGATAAATTCTGTCTATCCTATCAGAGTCCGCTCTTGCTTTGAATTAATTCTCCATTTACAGTGGATGTAGTTTTAAATTAAAATTTTAATTTCTGATTTCATTATTTAGATATAAATAAGAGAGGGTTGTATATAAAAAAAGATTTGCTTCACACTGTTGAAGGAGATTTTTTTTTTCAACATTTCTTTGTTTCCTCCATCACTGCCCCTTGCCACCATTTTTCATCCACACGGTCGTGCGTGCACACATGCAACCGAGTAAACAGAAACAGTCCACGCACTCGGCCAGGTTGTCACACGGTGCACACGACACTCGATTTACCTGTAATCACAGCTGCCTCTTCTTCAGAGTTTTCTCTGGTGGAGGGGTAGAAGGGGTAGGAGGGGTAGGAGGGGTAGGAGCCTGGTGTGAGCAGGAAGACACCTGTCATGCAGCCACACACTATGTACACACCTTCAATATTTTACACACTACCTCATGACTGTGGCAGTGACTCGCCAAGAAACCTACCTGCTCTGGTTTTGTAATTTTCAAACAAGTTTGGATTCACGGGGATGACAATATGCTTCTGTAGGAGGGATAGGATGCTCAAAGTTACACCTGTTCGGCCATTGATGCGAATTAATGCAAACTTAACTAGACAAGAAACCGAAACACATTTTCTGTGGAAGCTTTACTACGGATTCCTAATCCATTCTGCAAATAAATGGAAAATAAATGCAAAACTACTTCATGCTACGTATCATGGAACTTTCCCGGCATCCTTGTCTTAATCTATTGTTCTCTGCATTGATCGCAAAATTAAAAACTAATAACAAAAGCATCCACCATCTGACAATTTCCACGATATCTGTCAATCATGCAACGGGCGACTGGCGCGAGGTGGGCGAGTTCACCATCCAGATAAGAGAACCAGCCAACAGAAAACATCGCCGGCAGACTCGTCCTCCTCCAACGTGGCAGACGATCATCGAATGTAGACTTCTAGGCAATACCAAAAAAAAAAAAAAAGGGGGAGGGGTGATAGATGAAGAAGAAAAGAACAGTTGCGGGGTGGGGTGGGGGCGGGGACTGCGGAGGGAAGGGGACGAAGGCAGGCGACAGGTGACTGGCTTCTCATCACGACTGTCGCGTGGCAAGGACCTAATTTTAGAAGCCCACGCTTTCTGTCTGGTCACTTGCTACCTGGGCTTCACAAGCCGACCGGCCACCAATCCTCGCGTTACCTGTCGGCGCTGCTGTCCATCCAGGTAAGTACATCAGAACGTACCAGAGTAAGAACATCTCGGAACCAAAGCCCTAGTCTAGACTTTGATGACTTATTTAAAATTATTTTACAGTTATGGAGAAATATGGTTCCGATAAACTTTCGTATTATGCGCTAAATGGAGTGATACAAGTTAAAAGAACCACAAACTATTACTTAATCCCAAAGCATCACCTTTGTTTGTGTAGTGTCAGTGTCTCACAGGTGTCGTCCTGTACAGTCACAGTTACACATGAGACACTGAACAACTATTTTTCTGCTTTTTTTTTATTTGTTCACTTAGACGGCCTAGAGTTCTCTCCATATGATGTGAATACCTCTGAAGCATTATAGGATCAAGCAGAAATATAACTTCGAGCACAGATACCAAAAAGGCAACAAACGTTTATTAATAACACCAGCATTGATTGTTCTTGCATTTATTTATCGGTTTAAAGTTTTACAGATGTAAGTGATCTGCTTCTTACCTCATGATCTATGTAAGAAAGGATTTTTAAAATTTGATTTAATTTAAAAGCCTTTTTCACTCTGTGAACATCGCAGAATGTGCCAAACGTGTTCACTGAAGCAAAATTATGTTTGTCATAAATGTTCCCTAAAATTTTAGACTGAAGTTACCTTACCGGTGGACCACATGATGGCTTGGACAAGCTTCCCTCCCATCGCGAACACAAGAAAGGTGAGAGATGATGATGACGATGACGACGATGATGATGATGATTGCCTCGTGTTTAAGATATACCTTTGCTATTGCAGTTCTTTCTTGATACAAAATGTTATTGATGAGCTGAAGTCCTCAGCTTGCCCGTCTTTGGGGTCAGGAGTTGAGAGGTCAGTCCTAGTCACTGTCTCAGGGCCTGCTACTCCAGCTGCCATCTAAAGCAGCAAAGTCAGTGTCAGTGGATGACACCAAAGTAAGCGCTTGAGAGATAGCAGTGGGTCTCCACCAGGTCCTCACGTGTGTACCGACAGGCCTGGGTGCGAACCGGGCTGCCTCAGGAGGAAGGTGCACTGCGCCTTCGGAAAGATTAGTGGAGAGTCCTCGAGCGTCTCCTCGCTGGCTACACAACGATAAGGAAGGACTGTACACACCAGTCCGTGTCCTTCTAGAAAAGTTTAGCTGATTGTCTAAAGGTTTCCATCTCTTCGATCTGGATGTTGAAGTAATGGACTAGATGGTCAGTTGGCAGGTCAGTCATCCGGTGATCTTTTGGTGGATGTGGCTGTTGTCAGTGGAAGGCTGGAAAAAGTCGCCAGGTTTGAAATATGCAATCTTTTCAGTCGGAAAGAGTTGTCTGAGTTGTCTTTACAGCCTTGAACATTGGAATTAATCGCCCCCAGACGACATCACAGAACATTTCGCTGCCCAATGACCCGAGCCGCTCGTAGCAAGGCATCTTCACAAGTTTTGTTCGTTCGGCTCGCGTTACCATGGTGGCACTTGCAGCTTTCAGACCTGCAGAAAATTTCGCAACTGACAACTGGTCAATGTTATCCTGCATTACAATGGCGGGCTGAAACGGCGCAAGATTCGAGAAATAAGTGGTTAGTGGAATGTTTAGAAACATGTTTAGGGGAGATTTTTTTAAAATCAAAATGTGTTGTAACTATTTTCTCACATATCCTTTGTAACCTTTAATTTATGTTCAAAACATCATCTAAAAACTTGAAAGAAATCGACCTTAGTATTTTACTTTTAAATTAAACTCGCACTCCCCTACAGTTTACGGAAACTATCGATGACAGACGACTGTAAATCAGTGACGTTCGTGGTTGTGGAACATGTCCAAAGACAATTCTATCATCTCTGACCAGTCAGAAATGAGACACTCGTCCTTCCGGAATATACTTAGCGGTCGCTCGATCATCCCCTGCCAAGCTTTTCAGTTATAAAATTGTTATAATGAAACTAAAAGCTTGCAAATATCTTAATTTTTATTTGGAATTAAAGCTGACATTCCTAGATGTATTTAATAGAATGAGAGGTGGATGTGTCGGCATCTCGCCATCTGATTGATGCTGACTGTCTAGTTGTGACTTCACACTTGTCACTGGGAAACAGATATTATTCAGAGATAAGAAAAGAGGACACGATCATCAAGGTTTGCTTCATCAAAGAAATATTTATTCAACAAACTTTTCTTCTGTTTTGCATCATGTCTTGGTTTATGCAAGATCAGTAGGATAAGGACTCAGTAACTTGTGTTTGTCTTAGACCAAGAAGTGGAAGGTGGGAGGGTCTTCATCAATAAGCATTAAATACATTTCACCACTTTTAAATATTTCAGGTGAGATTTGATTGTTCACAGTTAAACGTCATTGTAGGTTTCATATTCTCTTGATATTAGATAACTGTTTTTTTATGTTAACATTCTATAACTATTTTGTCTGAAATCTCTTTCCTTTTGGCTGTGCTAATTACTGCAGAGAATGCAAATAAACTTTGAATAAGTATTTTGTTGTTCTTTTTCTGTGCGAAAACACTGTTTTATTATTTAGAATATTTTTAAATGTTTAATTCACTGATTATAGATGCTGTGCTTTTATGCGAAATATATGGGCATCTTCGATTTTTTTTAAATATAAAAATTAATTATTCTCAAAATTTTAAAAACTCGTTTCATGTCCAATTTTGACAATTTTGAGTAATTTTCAATCCTCAGAAAACGCTTCTTCAAGTGATGTAGGTATCATCTCTCTCTTGGTATGAAATTTAAAAATCGTTGGTCCATGGTATCTAAAGATCAACTAATTATTGCGAGCTAAATTGTTCCAAAGACATGTAATAGCAAAACTGGATACCTATTTCACTTTCTTTTATGTAGTTGCAGCTTATTTTATATCAGTATATCATCATCTCTTAATTAACGATGAAAAAAAAAAGCGCCTGAACATTTCTCCCAACTTCGAATCCTTGCAAGGAGCTATAGAGCTCTGGAGAGAGAGAGCCTTTCGATGCCATCCTGTCTCCTGCATGGAGACAAGGCGAGGCACATCACATAAACCACAAACCACAGACCTGTGTGAACGGGGTACAGCTCGAAAGGGTCAGCAGCTTCTAGTATTTGGGAGCCACCCTCTCCAAGGACGGCAGTTCCACGCCAGATACCCGCATCAGGATCACAACAGCAACAGTGGCACTGTCTAGACTAGACAGGATCTGGCATAGCCATAAGATAAGGGTCTCTACCAAGTACAAGCTGTACAAATCCCTGGTAGTTCCCATCCTGCTCTACGGACGTGACACGTGGACTCTGCTCGCCAAAACATTAAGGAGAAGCCAGGCATTCGAGAACTAGCACCTGAGGGCGCTGCTCCGGGTCTCATACAAAAAAAACAGAACTAACGACTTTGTACGAAAAAAGATGGCCACACTCGCATGTCACCAGGAACCTCTATTTTCAACAGTTAGGGACGTAAGCTGGTTTTCTTTGGTCATGTGACCCGACACCTTGTCAAAGACTATCCTTCAAAGCAAGTAGGAGTGTGGCCAACGCCGCGGAGGCCAGAAGAAGAACTGACTTCGGAATGTCAAAGTCTGGACTGGTCGTCCTGTACAGGACCTGCTGACTATCGCCCACAATAGGCAAGAATGGCGGGCCGTCAGCTGCCGCGTCTATTCATGTAATCACATTGATCTTCCACGGAAATCAGCTATCCAACTTTACAGCTAGGTCAACTGGGGAAAAATATACGCTTCATCACCCGGGAATCGAACTGGATGGTGATCAGCGCGCTTTCAAGTTTCAAATCACTATGCTCTCCCTCAAACCGACCAGACCAGAGATAATTAATAATCACTGCAACGAGACGATGTCCTCCGGTGATCCAGCTGGTCTGTAGACAAAACTTAATTTAGGAAAGTAAAAGTCAGTAATGCCTTCCACCTTGATTGCAAAGTGTGATTTCCATGTATATTGCATGGACACGTTCAGGCTAAGTTAACTTCATGACAGCGGCGTAGGGACCAGGGGGCAAGGGAGGTGAGGCAGCCGCCTCCTCTAGAACGATATTGAGGGACATGAATGTGAACGCCGTTCACGGTCAGCATAGAGCTTGTCCCCCCCAAAAAAAAAAAAAAACAAAACAAAACAAAACCGACAATCTTCCTACACCTGCATGACTGTCAATAATCCACGTCCAAGAGAGTGTAAGAGAGCGCGAGATGAAGAGGTTTCAGCTCTAAAGCCCTACCGGCGTCTTGATGGAGACACCGTGACCGAAAGCTAATTTGTGAACATTTAAAAGAAGACTAATTTTTTTACAAACTGCGGTC
Organism: Pomacea canaliculata; assembly: GCF_003073045.1. Lineage (NCBI taxonomy): Eukaryota > Metazoa > Mollusca > Gastropoda > Architaenioglossa > Ampullariidae > Pomacea > Pomacea canaliculata. The sequence goes on along the minus strand of NC_037594.1, from coordinate 26,489,433 downwards.
TGCCTAAATGTAAGATCAGCTCAGAAAAGTTGAAACGTTAGAAATAATAATAATTATTACTGAATTTATAAAGAGCACACAAACCGACAGCCGACCATTCAAAGAACACGGTAAGTATCGGCAAACAGATGACACTGGCGAATTCAAGTTTGTGACTTTTGTTTTTCTCTTTCAATGCTAAGCCTTTTAACCAGCTGCGATGTGATCTTCTCATGCTAACCTGTCTCATGTCACACATCGTCAGCCTATACTCCGCATGCGCACTACGATAATATTCAGAAAAACAGATTTCCGGATCTTCGTAAGAAATGATTTGAAAATACAAAATAGTGAATAAGAGTACAAATCTACCCTTTGTGTAAAGAAAATGAATGCTCAGAAAATGCACGAACAAACTGAAAGGCAGACATTTTCTAAAAAAGATTATTTTTATTTCCAGAGTGACATAAAAATAAACCAGTCCTAAAGTCCAACATTGACAGTCTAAAAAATGACAAAATTACAGTTGCTGGGCTTTTCAAATACTGAGTCAGTATCGCCATATGACTACCAGCTTGGCAGTTTGTCAGCTTCAAGCAAAAGCCAATCAAGGTTTATCCATTAGTCTAAAAAAAAATGACGTAGCACTCGTTTGTAGCATTTTTGTGTGGGATCCATACATTAAGTGAAAGACTTATTTTCCAGTTTCTAAATTTTCCAGTTTCTAGTACTGGACTACATGGCACTTCATTTTTTTCTAATTAGTCAATTTTTAATAAAATTGGGGGACACAGTAATCCTCATAACCCATGAGGGCCGCTTTGGTTTCTGATTTGTGTTACCATTAACCTACAAAAGTGTGAACGTCCATCTTCAAGAAAGATACTTTCTTATTTAAAAAATTGTTATAGCAGTCAAAATGTACTGTTAAAATTTTGTTTCTGTTAATAATTAAGAAACTCTCCATGAAACAGAGGAGAGATTTTTATTAGCTGCAATTTCTTTTCTACCACTCTAGGTGTTGAAAAAAAAAAAATAATAAAGTTTATCGCACATGCATTTATTATTTGTTCTGTAATGATTTCATGCCAAAATGCAAGCAAACTATTGAGATTCTCTCAACAAAAATTATGTTTGTCACGAATTTTGATTGCCACGTTGGCAATGACGACACATCAATTCTTTTTTTCTTTCTCCCTTCTCTAGGTCTCCCAGTCAGCCGAACCATGCTTTACATTACATATTCTGCAGTACTGATCGTCAATGGGTTTGAGCAAAGTGTGCAGAGGGCAGGATCCCCTGGAAGCCAATCCAGCCCTGTAATAACAAACCATTAATTATACCTTATGGCCACAAATAACTGATCAAAGCAAGCAACCAAACACTCAATAGTCTAACCTAGCATCTGCTCTTGACACTGACATAAAATTTATTTGTTCATGCTTCTATGCATGTAAGTTTGGGTTCCTGCAGTGATGCAACCTATGAATGGTGAAACTGAACGATTATATCTACTTTACTATTTTAAACATAAAAAAATTAATGGTGGCTCTGCATCAAAAGAGCTTTTTTAAGACTGTAACATTGTCTCTTAAACACCACTTTTTCAACAAGTAAAAACAACTATAAATATAACAAATAGTTTTTAAGCTAACCAGAATAACTGTTACCTTCAACTGCGTATAACTTACTTTCTAGCTTCCGGACTGATAAAGCTAGAGCCCCACACAGACTGCAGTACTGGTATACAAAGTCCTGGCAGACTGCCAAAGTTTTGGTACAAATTCCTGCAGCAAACATCAGCTCATGCCATTAGTAAGGTTATAAACTTGTCCCTTAATGAAATTTCCTGTCGTATAAAACTACTGGTGAAAAGTCATACAACACCTTTATAATTTACAGACAGTGGCTAGGATTTACATACGTGATTTGTGCAAATATTTTAACAGTAATGAATAACTGATGGCACAGATGCCACATTGTAAAACCCTGTGTGTGTGCATGTGTGAAAGAGACAGATTGCTTGCTAGGAGACTAAAGCAAAACCATCACTTTAATAAATTACATGCAGAACTATGAACCTAGCAAGGGTCAGTTGTTTACTCTGGCAAATAAAACACCTTCACTTCCCTTTCAATTTTTTTTTCTGTTACACAAAAATCACTTACCAAAGGTATGCTCATTGGTACACTGGGCACTCAGACTGCCACTGTATTTTTGTTCTGCTATGTTGTCAAGGGACTGTTAGTGAATATTGGTATCTAAAAGTCTTGTTATGCAAATTAACATGGTAGTGTTGTCTGCCAGTAGACACACACATTTACTCTTCATGACCAGACTGCATTAAATACCTACTGCACACATTGCCCAGCAAAACTGTACACTAAAATGCACACTGACATCCAGTGCTTCGCTGTGAAAGTAATCTTCACATTCAGTGCCTTGTGAGATAAGTACAAAAAGGGGAGAGATCAAGGGGTGGGCGTCAGGGTAGAGACGGAGGAAGAGAGGGATGGAGGAGGTTGTTGACAAGCTGACAAAGGATACCAGCTCCACAAATGCTGCAGCCAGTCTCTTGCGACACCTGGGCCTGGCTGATGACAGAGTTGAGCCCATCAATGACCTCCAAGCCTATTCTCTCCATCTTATCAGCACTCCCTTGGACCCACTTAAACATGGTGTTGACCGTTGACATGTCTGCATGAGAGGGAGACAATGTAAAGCCTGCACTGGTATCACCACAGAGAAAGTTTTGATATCACCAAAGAGTGGGTAGCTTACATAACAATCACTATGCCTTACTTTCTAAATTGACTGAACATGACCAAAAAACAAAAAACAACAAAAAAACAAAACAAAACAAAACAAAAAAAACACCACAGAATCAAGCATTCATCTTAGTGGAAGCAAAAATTTCCAACTATACAAAGAAACATGGCAGAATATATGAATCACATAGTACTTTAGGTTCAGTGTAAGAAAAAAACATACTACACATCTTGCCCTGTAAATTAAGGTGCCAATATTTTGCTTTTAATGCATTAGTCATTTTACTTTTATTAATTAATTAATTTTATCATACTGTTCAAACAAATAATAGTTTTAATAGTTTGCAAAATTCTTTGACAGACTAAATAATTAGGTTTTACCTACAGAATAGCCCCATGAATGTTTACAAAGCGGTCATTTAAAAATTTTCCACGGTCAAATTTTTGCCAGTATGTTTTGTGTCTTTCACCTCCATGAACCCCAACCATCCAACCACAGGCCTAACTAATACCTCTCCAGTCACACTGACCTACAGTATTCCTCTCAACAAAAAAAAAAAAAAAAAAAAAAAGATGTATAGCAGCAAAGCGTTTTTAATTTTAAAATCTGCAATAGTATAAAAGTGTTTTGACAAATTAGAGTCGTCAAAATAGGTAGATGAGTCCTGTAATCAGCAGCTGATGGGCATTTAAACCATTTGAATGAATTAACCGAAATAATTACCACACAGCTTAACCCAAACTGACAAATGCGTAATGATTTTTCAGTATCTATTCCGCCACCCAATCACTTCCCACTGTCTCAACTGCCCAACCCTCTGGTCTAATATGTCAAGTCTATCTGTTCTGGTTTATACACACACCTCCATTGTCTCAGTCTGTAAAACTTCAAACTATTAACATCACTTCCCTTCAAGAGTTTATGTAAAAAAAAATTAAAAGGTGGGGCTTTCTTGTGGATGTGCTGCTTTCAGACATGTGTCAGTTTTTCATGTGCTTGTGCAAACAATCAAGTCCATTAAGTGGAAATAAACTAGTTAACAACTGAAAAACAATTTAGAATCTAAAAACAGTTAAGAAATGTCTCACATAAGCTGCCCTTTAGAAAGAGAACAATACTGTATTGGCAAAAAGTCTTTCACCCCTACAATAATTGCAAACCTTCACGTGTGATATCTTCTTTCCTCTTATTGCTCAGATTCAGCCAAGCATTAAGAATATGGTTGCACAGGATAGACTCTGTGGTGTTCTGTTGTGCCATTGTCACAGCCTCCAAAACCTGTAAAACAAATCAAGAGGACAGCGTTACATTTGACTGTTGCATCATGCTGTACACATTTTAAGCTGCTTTCTGTGTGTTGTATATTGTTTGTTTCACTAAAAATAAGCAGAAATTTTTACTTTGTAACTGTAATTTATAATCTAAAAATTACAAATATTCTCAAAAGTTGAACAACACATTTATGACCATAAGAAATTTGTGTCAATGCAAATTTGCCCTCACCTCCATATCCAGTGGTCGATTTTGACAAGCATGTTGCAGGGTAGTCAGCATGTGCCTATTTGTCAACAATATACACTGTATAGACATTATTGAAAACGGTAACATTTCATTAAAGAATACTCCAATCAAATTAATTTTTCCTGATTTTTTTTTCTTTGTACAAATACACTCTTTAGTCAACCTGGTAACTGAGTACTCCAAAAGGATTATGGTTGTGCATTCTGCATCACTATGAAGTAATTGTGTTAATTTCAAATCATTTTAAAAATCTATTAGATTACTCTTTCCTCTATAAAAACTTGCTGACCATAAGTGACCCATAACTACAGAATGTGGAAATTTGAGATTTTGAAAATCTTTAAAATGTACAGGTTTTAACCTATCCTTTGATACTAAAGTTGTTCTTCTAGTGCTAAAATTGAGTTACAAAAGTTATAAGTGTGCAAGTTTAGTTTTATATTGCCTATATCTATTGATATCTGCAAAACACGTGAACCATTCGGGTTGATCTTTAAGGATTTGGGGATCTTGACCATTTCTAAAGTACTTAAGAATCATAAGAATACTGGGGTCTTTACAATTACCAGTATTTTCAAAGTTCCTGACAACTATACCTTGATACCATCATGCCAAGACGTGTATCTGACATGGACATTAGCCTCCTTGTCATGTCCCCTACAAGTTCATGGTTGAAAGCTTTTCCGCAAACTACTTGACGAGAAAACTCCAACACATCACTGTAGCAACGTAGCTGATCTGAAAATCAATAATAAATAAGCCCAAACAAACCCAAATATTTTTCTGAATGTTTAAACATGACTATAGGCTCATTAATTTATACAGGAGCAAGTGTAGTCTTCTTTTAATACTACTAATCCAACAGACTTGTTAAAAAAAAAAAATCTTTACATTGTTTTGCATAGTTCCTTTTAAAAACTGTATTAAAGCTGTCCCTTATCTGCATTTGTAAAAAATCTATCCTACTTCAATTCTTTCACTATGTAAATGTGTTTTTGATGTTGATAAAAAGATTGACAAATAACAGCCCACCTGTTTCTGAAGTCACGATTGACTCGACACTGCTCATATCACAGGTGGGAACACAACACATGTGGATCTAGGCACAAAAACAGGATAAGCTAGACAAATGTGGTTGTGCCTTGAAAATACACTCTAAACTGTGGTGATAAACTCTTAACACCAATACTCTCCGTGGAAGCTTGAAAATAAGACACATTTTAAGAATATGTTCTTCACGAATTTTTACCTGTTCTCTCATTTCTGCACACTATCCCACTAAATCTTATATTTGAATTTCAAGCTGTGTAAAGTAACAAGTCTTAATGCAGTAATGTCAAATAAATACAAGCTTTCTCATTATGTATCAAGCATCAAGGTTTATATCAAGTGACTCAATGCTAAAAATGGCTGTTAATTAAATAACTGAAGTTGGCCAATATTTACACTTTCTAAGTTTCAAAAATTTTGAGCAATTTTCTGTTACCTTTGTTGGATCCTTAAAACGTTGTGCTGCTGGGTCATAGCTGAAGCTAGGACTGAAGTTAAAACTTGTGCATTGGTTTTGATATTACAAACTATAATTTGGGGTTTCCAGTTACTGTTTTTATCACAATTATACAAATTAGTTTCCTAATATTTATTATCATTGTTTTCCTTATCAGTTTCTTTACAATTTCTTTAAAAAAAAATCTGACAAAAGACTTCAACTAAAAAGCCCCCCAAAAAACAGAATATGTCAAACAAAACCTGAATTTGAACAGATAATATAAAAAGCATAGCAAGACATTTATTACAGAAATGAATCTGACAGTCCATCATCAACTATAAGACAAATAGCCATAATGCTATCATTCTCCTTCATTAACTTGGTTGACTATCATCTATTTAGTAGTCAAAACTAGTATCTCCACAAAGATATTTGTTTACCTGAATAAAGCAATGCACAACGCAGCATTAGGGGAGAATGTGCATGCTCGACATATCCACCCAGCTTCCTTGTGCTGAAATGGGAGCGAGCGCTCACATTCTATATGTAACTCTGAAAATAAAATGTGGCTTTAAACTTTCATGTACCTTTTTTAAACATTTTATTACCATGGTTTGGAAAACATTTTAAATGTGTGCAGTAGTAAGTTATAGCATTACTGTCTGAATAAAAGTTTCAAGACATTTTTCCTCACTGCAATTTTCTTTAACCCAGTTGATTCCTGTTTTCTCTGACAGTTTTGAAAGGATATCAACTATGCGAACATCTTCCTCTAAAAGTTCTAGCCACTAAGATGTACCTGCTTCCCTGTGCTCCACTTTCACAAGCTGCACACTACCATTCTGAGTTGCCATTAAAATGGTGGAACCCACACATTCCAGACCTGTAGAAAGATGTCTGTTAAAAGATCCGATTCAGAGTACAATATTCCAAGATCAATGCAGTGTGTTTTGTACTCAAGACTATACATTTCTCTTGCTCTCCCCTCCTCCCTCACAAACATTGATAGAATGAAATCCTGTTATCTTTCTTGACACTGGCAATTTAATTGCTGCATAATTCTAACAGCAATGATGGTGAAGTGCAATAACTAAGGTTGCATAATGACTATAGTTGCACTCATGGCCATGCATGTAAACACTTTCAGCCAATCATGTTAAACTAGCATACTTTACTGCTTTCACTCATATCAGGAGAGTAGCAGTAGAATTCGCTCCTATTAGTTTATAAAATTACATATAAAAAGGAAATGACAGACCTGAGATGAGAAAAAGAAACTGATAGATGAAATGACTACTTAACCTCATCTGTTGTCTATTTCAAGCAGTTTCAGGCTTTTGTAAACTATCTAGTTGTTTTTACTGCAAATGCATCGCAAGGCTTTGCATATCACCAACTTATGATAGACATAAAGAATGTCCACTGCTTTTAGATTATTTGAAAGTCTGTTTGGTTTTTTGCAGGGCTTTATTTTGAATAATGAAGATACTTACAGGTTATAGGAAACGAATTTCCTAGACAGACAGAAGTAGATTTTGTCAGCAAAACATCTGGTATATTGTTGTCTGGAAATGACAGGCAATGACTGTTGAGCACATGTTCTTTGGCATACAGCAGGACTGGGCCAGTCTGAATAGTGTACAGAAAACCATATAAAGCTCACTTAAATTATTAAATGACGAGACATCTGACTCTTTAGATAATAAAACTGAAAAACAAAAAGTAAAAGTAGTATTTAGTGTTCTGAAAATCAAGGAAAAAGGAGAAAAAAACGAAGGGTGATAATTAGCAAACAATGAACTAAATTTCAAGGCAGTGTTTACTCTTCATGGCATACAGACTTCCTCAGTCTAATATCCCCCTTAATTGCCCCTGCTTTACTTTTAAAGAAAGAAACTTTATGAATCTGATATTTCATCAGCCTGCAGTGAAAAAGAGAAATTTTCACAGACACATTTGCAACCATAGTTGGCAAAGGGGCATACTCAGAACGTAGTCCACAATTTTACACAAAAGCACACCTTTATTCTCACTGCGCCGTCCTTCTATGCACTATTCTCAACACACATAAGCGCATGCACATCCACATTTATTGTTACATGTACTTGTTTATTGTCAAACCTCATCACACTGCATCCAAGTCATACAACTGACAGACATGTTGTCTGCTTCACTTTCTATAACAGTAGAACCTGTCAGGAATGTCTGGCTCCTTAAAGAGTCTGCTTCCCATTGCAGAGGCAAAAGGTACACACAACCATCTTCATATCCCACACCCAGAATGCCTGCAAAGAAATTACTAGAAATATCAGTCATATCCCTGTGATGAGCAGTTTTCATTATACGAGATCCTTTATCTTTAACTAATTTATTTTTAAAAATTTCCAAATAAACGACCAACAGATGCTTCATCTATCAGTTAGATTATAGCAGAAAGAGTTCATGGAGACAAGTACATTTCAAATTAAAAAATTAACTTATGCACAGAATGCAACGAGCTTGATAATTTACGATGAAATAAAACAGCATGAAACAAACCAAAATGTTTTCGCTGAGGAACATCTGTCCAGGTAAGGGAAGTAACAGCACTGAGATTGTGCAGACTGTGTCTGGACAATATGGAACAGTCTTGGCTGTAAGAAAAGAAACAAGAAATGGCCAATGCAATTGTACTGTTCAAAACCCACCAGGCAAAAAGTCTAATATGCAACAGAAGATCATCCAGCATTCCTCTTGGCTCTGAAATGACTGACAAGAAAAGCTTTTAGGCCCTGCCATTTGAAGCAAATGAAACCTGCTAAAGCTTCCAATACAGTGTAACACTTTTGATAAGGTTATTGATTAATAGTACTTATAACATCATGCTGCATCTTCAAAGAATATTGGTATTTGCAACATTTTATAGAGAATCTGCAGCCTATACACTTATGCCAAAATAGGATGAATCTAAAATGCTCAAATGTATTTTTAATAGGAAAAAATAACTGGTACTAACACTTATTAGTTTCTACAACATGACTGTGCAAAGCCTAACAAGAAAGAACTTACTACCAATTGTTTTTAACACAAACTCCCTACATGCATACACAATCATGCACACATGCACGTAGGCATTAACAGTCTTACAGGCCAAGGACTGGAAGCTGAAGTTTCCAGATGACAACATCCCCATTCTTCATCCCCACAAACAGTAATAGGAACTTGTTCTCAGCATCACCATCTCCTTGTAAAATACTGGACCATGTGAGCTCTGCAACAAATATTGATCCATTACAGTTTTAGATTGCAACAAAATTAAATTCAGACACTGAGGTATTTACAAAGGCATGAAGTTATTTAAATAAATCTTTAATCCACTATACTAGTGACTACAGTAGCATACAACATTTAAAAAAAATTACTCCAAACTAAAAACTGAAAGCTGTAACTAATTTTTAATATTTTTATCAATCCCTTTTCTTTACTTTGGTCACTTCTGTGAATGCCCATGAATCAAACGAAACACAGTTTTGAAAAGTCTTACCTACAGCAGCAATGCTAGCCATCTGTTCTTGAACCTTTAGCACGTAACTGCTTGGAGACGAAATGGTGGCCAATGTCACATTAAACTCATCAGCTACAGAAGAGGACAGCTGATTTGAGAGATCAGCCAGCTGAAACACACTAAACACAATAAGTATAGCTGCAGCAAGCAAGAGATAAGCCATGTGAAACAGTAGTTTTAGTTTAGTCTTAGAATATTCCTTGTTACTCCTCGAGGAGCATAGTGCAGCAACAACACCTCGCCAGTGGACCCAGTTGCGAAACACAGTACCCCCAAGAAAAAGGTTTCATTATCTTGTACTGAGTTCTTTAATTAAGTGCAAAGTTCTTTCTTGCATCATTAATGACAATAGTAAAAAGCTATTATGTCATTACCACCAGCAGCAGTGAATTTAGAGACTGCTCATGTTAAGCAATAAAAGAACCAACTTTTTTTAGTGATCCCGGTTGGCCAAAAAGGTGAATCTGGTGGTCCAGCGTTAGGGCAGCCAAAATACTTCTGAAAAATGAAATGATCAAGCCACTTAAAAATGGGCATTGTCCAATTTTCTTTGGATGTATCATAATCACTGATCATAATCCCTGTCATCAAACTTAAGACTTATTAAAACCAAAAATAATTAAATATCATGATTAAAAAATGCAAAGATGACTTGGAATTCTTTCAGTGGCAAAGGGATAAACATACTGCAAAATTCCTCAAGTAATGCAGAAGTAGTTTTCTAGAAGGCTGATTAAATTATAAAAATAAAACAACAAAAAAAAGTGACACTGGTTCAGAGCCTTCTGTTCCATCCTGTTCTTTTTCACTGTACTTCTTTACTTTGTCAGCATATTCTCCTCAGCTTATGTTATATAATAAATATCAATTTAAAAATAGGTCATCCTCAAACAGAATAAAAGATAACAATCTCAAAAATGAATATATCACCGGTGATTGGGGCCAACATTGTCAGGTGACCAACAACAGGGGCCCCAAGCTGGACTTAGCCCACTACCACTGCCTAACTTTGAAAATGTCCAGTCAGCAAGGAAAGCATTTCTTGTTGCTGAAATATCAAGCAGATTTTGACATTATTTGTATTTTAATAGTTTCATCAGTCTACATAATAGATATTTTCAAAGTCATCCCTGCCTTTAATGTAATGAAGGGCCCTCAGGCATGATGTGCCTGCTAAAAACAAGTGAATTTGTGTATAAACTCAATTTAAAAAAATGCTGTTTTAGTAAGGACACATATGAAGCAAATAAAACATGGAATGAAGACAAAACATGATTCTACTACACATAGATACAAAATTAAAAGCAGTGCATTACATACTTTTGTCTGCATTTTTCAATATATCCTCCAGGTTTTTCCATGGAATATGTTTTTCACCAAGATTAGCAGCAGAGAATGTTTGTGCCACTCTCATATTAAAACCTGTATTTGTCTGTTGGGGTGAACAATCAAGTTTCTGAAACATTTAAAATGTATGCTCAGTTTGTTTTTGTTTCTTTGACCTGTCACTAGAAAGAGTGAAAAAGAAGCAGTAACAAATTTGCACTTCTGTAAAATAAACAAATGATCACCCCACCCCCAAATCTAGTGTATTCAAATTTCCATTATTTTTGTTATCCTACATTTTAATATTGCATAAATTTTATGCTGTAATTAACAAACTGATGTAATGAATAATTAGCTTTATAAAACTTTGCCTTGCACTAGTATGATAGAAAGAGAATAAATTGTTCAATGTATAACCAAATCAATGGATAGGTTAAGAAGATGCCAACATTTTGAAGACCAAAAACAGGAACAACCATTGCCTTAATTTTTCAGTGTAATGTATAGGACACAGATGTAACAGAGAAAATGAGATTTTTGAAACTTTGCATTAACCAACTACAGCACCAAAAGAACTAATGATAACAAGAGAATTTTCAAGAAAAATGCTTCATTCTTCAAAGTGTCAATTACTGACGCCAAAGATGAGGATTTCTCACTTCTGTTTGCATAAAACTTTTTTAATGAGTGGATTTGGCAAATCACAATAAATACACTAGACTGCCTAAGTACTCTGCCCGGATTCGAACCGGACAAATGAACCTGCAGCTTTCTACGCCATCGGCATACAGGTATTTGCAAGAAATGCGTAGCTGTTGTTCAGAGTGAGATATTTCCTTACCAGTATGTACAGTTCCTTGTCAACATTTACAGCAATCTTGTTGTCTTTCGACCAAGAAACGTTCTGCCTGACACAAATGTCCACTGAAAATGTAAGACTTCCAGCCATACCTCTTGATAATGGAATTCTCTTTTTAAACTGTGATGGAATGGGTTTAGCTTATTTTGGTTTGCTGGTACAGAAATATACGTAGCAGACTTTTTTATTCTTAACTAAACATGTTATTACGTCCTCTCGCATACTCCTTTCTGTCGAGTTTTTAAATGTCATTAAAAAGTCCTGTTAGTCTGACGTTTCATTATGCATTCTTCTCGGTTCCTCGCAAATCAAGTGCGTTTTTGTTTTGTTTTTTTAAATCTGTGCGTGTTTCAAGCTCGTGTTGTTGATTTTGTTAAAGGTTCTAAAACCACGGGATTCAAATCACGCTCCAGCCTAAGTCTCTCAGTTACCACAATCACCACAGGAAATATGTGAACAAGACCATTTAGGAACTTGAACATATCGAGAAATAGTTGCTACCTCAGAGTGCTCTCCCTTCGTTAACGTGGTGATACAAATAATAATGCGGGTTTATTTTCAGTGGAAACAGTAATAAAAAATGTCAACTTTTAAATTTAATTTTCTGCCGTCAGCCGAAGATCATGACTTAACCAGAGAAACATGTAAGGGCTCGGGCACAAATTAATTTACCGATATAGCGCCTTATTACTGCTGCTCTTTTCCCCTCTTGGTAGTACTAGACTCATATATATTTCTATGATAATAAGGGAATATTGTATCATCTGTGTATGTATGATTTTATGTTATTTTAAGTGCTATCATTTCTTGGTTTTTCTAGCTCTGCAAATATTTGTATCTTGTCTATTATATTATACAGATATTGCACATTAATCATGACGTTTTGTAGACAACATATCGCAAAAACCAGATGAAATTGATGAAAATGATGAAGTTACTGGTACTTATTCAATATTCTTTAGGGTACTGAGGTAACTGACAATAAGTGATATCGATGAGAACTAGAATTTTTGGTGTCATATCTATTATTAAATACTGAGTGTTAATTACATTTTAACTATTTTGTTTATAGTATCAGAGAATTTGCATGACGATGGGTGCCCCGCTGATGACACAGACAACTTGGCCTGTGAACTGCAACTGCCTTCATCTAAAATTGAAGCAAAGGTTTCAGTATACAAAGCGTTTTCTTATAATTCTGAGATTACTGAGTCTGTTGCAGGAATACAAGCATCTCAAGTATTGAGTTTTAAAAATTGTTTATTTGCTCACTTTACTATTGCAAATTTAATGACCATACACATGATTGATGTTAGGTCAGGTTCAAGGATAATATATGATATTTTTCTCTTGCACAGGACATACAAAATGACAGCTTAAAATGTGTTGCATGTTCAAAATTTAATCAAATGTGCTGTGTGGCAAGTTTGTAGACATCAACATTTTTTCTTTAACTGACTTCATTGACACATATCTAGTTAGATTGAAATAATATTGCACCATTACTTTTATCATTTGTATTTTCTTCCAGGGACTTGACACAGCAGAGTTTTATTTCAAAGGCCATCATTTACAAATTCTTTCTGGTCCTTCAGTGGAAGACCATTTGCTGAACAGTTCAGCGCTATCTTCTTTAGCTCTAAAAAATGCCATTGCTCGACACTCAGATCTGGAGGCTGGGAAGTATGAAGGTAGGAAAACAATATATGAATAATATGAACTAAAAGTTTTTATTTTGTGTTATTGTTAATGTGGGGTCATTTTACTTATTGACTTCCAATGATATAGAGATAAATATTACTACATACCTCTTTTGCAATTTTTACATGATGCAGACATGTCATAAATTAAGTTGTAGTTTTTAATGAAACTTGCAACAAGCGGCAATAAATTTGGAACACACAGATACAGGAACTTAAGAACTTTGTATTGTTACATTGAAAATATTAATTTCATTTGTCAAAGACACGGTGAACTGAAAAACTTTTAAGCATAGAATTAATGATGGTGCTATTAATAAGCAGCTCCAGAACATGTTTTAGAAGCAAATTAAAGCAGATTTGATCCTCACTTTAAGCATCAATAGATTTTTTTGCTAACAGTATGCAAAATATACTGTAAGCGTCATTTTTCCTTTCTTTTAATTACACAAGGTGGGCTGAAGCTTTGGGAATGTGCTGTTGATTTGTGCCAGTATCTGGAGGAGTGTGACATTTCGATGCCCGGGTGCTCAGTTCTGGAATTAGGATGTGGTGGAGGACTTCCAGGAATTCTGGCAGCCAAGATGGGAGCAGACATCGTTCACTTCCAAGACTTTGTATAACTGCCTTATATATTTATTTTACATAAATGTTTCACTATAGGCTATTTTTTTACCATTTTTTTTTCAAGTGCTTTGAACAGAATTAATGTTATCTAGTTAAAAGTGTATATGGAGTGTGTTGCTGGATATTTTCTTCTGTTGTATCATATTAGTGTAATATTATAATGTGTCAAGTTGTGTGCATTTCAGTAATGGTGTAATACAGCCTATAACAAAAGATAGCTTTTACTGAGAAACTACACAATATTTTTCTTGATACTCAAACACACCATATTTTAGCATGCAAGAAGTCCATAAGTGTCTTAATGTTAACTCAGAAATTTCCATTTCAAAATTTCACAAACATAACTGTGTCTAAACTGCGCAGTAGTGATACATGTACTGTAGTACTGTCACACGAGATCTTTTTATTTCTGAAACCATTCATGTTGCAGAATAAGGATGTGCTGGAGGTCTATACAATGCCAAATATTCTCCTCAATTTTGTAGATACTTGTAAATTTTCCTTCTTTTCTGGAGACTGGAGCAGCTTTGCATCATTAGCTTTAGAGAAAAATCTCAGGTATCGTTATATGGTGTCTCTTTTGTATAAATAACTAGAAACTTAAGGTACTTTCTCTGTTGTTTTTTATAATTGCAAATTTCTTCTATCCATCCCTATCTATTCCTCTGGTTAGTAAGGAGGGGAAAAAAATCTAACATGGATCATTGCATCAATTGCTAAAGTTTTGTGATGATGCTTTTGTTTTAATCTGTCTGCGGTTCATATGTAATTCCATGCCTCTCTCTTAAAATATATTGTCATATCTTTACTAGTCTATCCTCCATGTAAGAAATTTAATATACACTTGTGCTATACCCAACTTGTGCATAGTAAAAGACCAGCTTAATTTGTAATCAATAAATCAAATGTACTAATTGTAAAAATAAAAAAAAATGAGAAAAGAGGTGATGCTGGTGATCTAGGGTCTTAAAGATTTCATGTGTTATAATGCCATTAATGATGATGGGAATTATCATGATAATTATTGGCATCAATTTCAGGTATGACGTTATATTGACATCTGAGACTATCTACAATACAGCATCCTATCCTAAACTACATAAAGTCTTCACGTCTGTCTTGAAAAAGACAGGGATTATGTATCCTTTATTTGCTTAATGTTTAAACTAAATTTACAATGTTAGAGCATGCAGTGATGCTTTATAACCATTAACTGTGCAGAAAAGGAAGGTAATAACTCAGCAATAGAAAGTAACAAAATGTATGGGATAGCCTCGCCCAGCCAGATTGTAACATGGAATATGGCAGCAAAACATTCTAAAAACAAGTGACTTAACCTTCTGTTTGTAATATCTAGGTAATAGAAAAGATGAAGATCTGTGTGTGTCGTCAGTGTGTAAAAATTCAGAGTCACTCAACTACCCTAGTGTCATCAAAATAGGAATCTATCAGAGGACCTTGTTTAACCTCCTCCCATAAGACCTGCAGTTCTGTAGGATCTTGGAGTTTCTTCCCCGTAGCCAGATCGTCTTTAAGGGTGTTCATGTCTGTCACCAGCTGTACCTCGTAGAAGACGTAGCAAATTCTGTCCATTGATCTAGTACAGCCTTCTCTTCTGCATGGAAATTGCCAATGCTGTCTTCAATGACGGATGACTTTTGCTCTCAAAAACCATCACAAATGAGGGTCAGCAGCAAAAGGCCTTATTTATGTCACCCTAAGACATCCTTTCCTCTATCTCATTGCATCTCTATTCCATCCAGGTTTCCCTGGCTGCCTTTGTCCCTTTTCTTGCCTGCTGAAAAAGGGGAACCAGAGGCAGTGTCAGAACTACTGTACAAAAAAAGCCTAATCGGTCACCAAAGTGAAATTAGGCTGAAGGTGATATAGAATTATCATCAGTGGATGGTGAAACTGTGGAGAATAGCCAATTTCAGAGCCAGCAGAAGCCTCATCCTGATTGAAAAACACCAGCTCAGTATAAGATTTGTATCATAACTTGACTTAAAAAGAATTTTTGACAAGAGTCTGGCACGAGAGGTTGTGGCACATGGTACAGAAATTCAACAATGAATATAGTCTGAACTATTCTGTGAGCTCTGTTCTGCTTAGTTGAAAAGTATTCCTATGATAGTGGGAGTCTACCAAGGATTACTTTCATTGATGTTTTGTTTTATCATTTATCCATATAGCTTGACCATATTTCTTTTATGGCAAAATCCACTAGCTAATACTAAAAGTGTACTAAGATGACAGAATCTATCATTTAGATTTTAGATGTACAGTGGAACCTCAGTTAACGAACATAATCCGTTCTGGAAAGTTGTTCGTTATCCGAAATGTTCGTTATCCGAAACAGTTTTTCCCATAAGAAATAAAGGAAATAGATTTAATTGGTTCCCAGCCCCTAATGACTCGCCATGTACAACTCTGATGTCTGTGCGAATGGCCTTAACCGGTACATGCTGATGTTTGTGGGTGTGTATCTTGAGAATGGAAAGGGTGGATTACTTTGAATTCGGCAAGTCTTATCTTGAACCTATCATTATCTGGTATCATTAGACATTATTCCATCATTAGTTTTTTACTTGCATGTAAATCTTTCCAAAGTTAACGTACAAACAAATAACTGAAGAATTTACAGAAGATCTTCGTAAGGATGTTTTCTAAATCTTAAAAAATTAAGTCTTTTTACGGGTAAGACTTTCCGACTCCGGTAGCCTCTGTGTTTATTTTCTTCTGTCTGTGAATATTTTTACTGTTAATGTTATTTGCGTCGTTATGATGTACTTTAATGTGAAATCTGTATAAAAGACCCGTACAGTCATTCAAACGTTAAACAGCGCTCCGGCTATGAAATATTTCTCAGCATGCAAGAGAGACATAAACTGAACCTGCAATGCCAACAACTGTACTGAAATCATTAAATTCCACACACTCCTCTATATTAACATCATTAAATGCCACACAGTTTTCTATGCAGCAAGAAAGCTTTGTGACTCCTTTTAAAACGAAAATAAAATCCCTCAAGTAGAATTTGACAGAAGGTAAACTCTGCTCCATAACGACAGATGCTGCCGGTCTCGGCCATCTTACAGACAAAGAAACCCTCCATGCTTATCATCACTTGGAAGGCAACAGGCGGTCAAAGTGTGTTGCTGGGTGCACGAAAGGTAACCTCCTCCTCCTCATCATCATCATCATGTAGAGGAGGTCACTTCTCGATTGTTCCTTCTCCCGAAAATTCAAGGGTCCCATAAAGTTTACTGAGATAGACTTCGTAAGCAGGGTTCTATCTGTATTACTTTCTTATTTTTCTTGCTGTTGGCTGTCCGAACTCTTGCTCAAAATCCAGCTATCCCAGATACATGCATATACAAAATATGGTCGGTCACGTGTAGTTCATGTGGCTGTTCGTTATCCGAAATTTTGTTCGCTATCGAGACAAACTTTTAACGAATGTTTTGTTCGTTATCTGAAATATTCGCTATCCGAGGCGTTCGCTAACCGAGGTTCCACTGTATTTTGATTTACCTCACTCTTTAAGCTGTCATTGGCCTATTGGCTGGACTGCAAAGCCTTAACATGCCCTAGTCTCCTAGCTGCCAAGAGTGTATATTTTGGAGTGGGAGGAGGTGTTGACAGTTTTATCAAGTTTGTGGATGAAAGACAACAATTTAAAGCAGATATTATTAGAAATCTCGACAAAGGTGAGCAGAGGCAGTATAAGTTTACTAAACATGAGGGATTCAGATCTTTGCTAAATTTTTTAGCATTACTTATCACTTATTATTATGGGAAAAAGCTACAATAAAAAATACCCCTAGCATTTACTGGTATGAAAATAAATCCTAATAGTTTGTGGTGTATTTACTGTATTTTATCAAAACTAGGTTTGTCTACGATTGCCTTTTAGTTTGTTTTTGTTTTTTTTTTCTCACCCAGATTTCCTCTGAGATCTGTTAAGTAGCTGTAGTAAATTAAGTTTTGTTGCATCTCTTTTTTGTGTTCATTTTCTTGCTCTTTCTTCTTTTTATTAGTTTTCTTTTTATTACCCCTTTTATATATATATATATTCCAGGTGTTTTCCGGAAGATTCTACACCTACGGTGGATCTGAAAAGAAGTTTTGCCTTTCAAAAGTCTTTCACAACCATGTACCACTGAATAAATTTGAAAAGAAATTTTCTTCCAGCTGTAACTGAAATATTTATGCTAAACAGCAACAGATGAACTTTTGCTGCTCTTTGCACTCATTGATTTCCCCCCTCTTTCATTTCAAAATGAAACCTTGGATCATACAGTTCCCAACATAAAAATTTATTATTTTTGCTTCAGGACAATTTCTGTTGCCTGCAAATCCTTGCAATTTTCTCTCTGCTCAATACACAACTTGACAGCATCATGGGAATCAATTTTACAAATGAATGTTCGTGTTTTTCCTCGAGACATTCGCACAATACTGCACGCTGCTTGAAGCTTATTCAACATCCCTCCAGTAACATCTTGTGAGATATTTGATGTATGTATATGTTCCTCTATAATGCCATCAGCAAATGTGGAAATCTGTTGCAGTAGCTTTGCACCTGCAAAAAGTAAAAGGATGTTTGTAACAACTTATATTTATCAGGCAAGGCAACATACAAAGATCAGTTTTAAATGCATAATATAAGCAGTTTTCCTTCAACAGTTTGAAAAAGTAGCATTTCTTCTGAAGCAGTCTAGAGATAATTCTATTCACTGTTTCTGATAATCTTCAAGCTGCATCGTGAACTACATTGTGGAAACAATGTGTAGTAGTTATGGCAAGTGAATTTCCCTATAGTTTAGTAGCCAATCAGGAAATAAAAGGTAAAGGTTGTTCCATCACCTTTTCTATATTGTATGGGAAGGGAGGTGTTAAAGATCCCACTTTTTAGGGCCAGCTTTTTGTAAGGGTGGTGCCCATCTCTTCCTCTCATTGCTTCCTTCCCCCAACCCTCTGTAGAGTCACGTACCCATTCTCAACAGCTGGATCAACTGGGAAAAATTTGCTGAGTGACATCACATGGGTATCAACCCAGTGTGCCTTCGGATTGCAACAACACTCTAAGCTCTCAGCTACCAACTTCCCCATTCAGGTAACAGCAACTGTGATTAGGAAAAAAACCCCATACTTTTATCCAACAGACTGCAAGGATGATTAGGTAGAAGTTAATACTGCAAAGTCTTGACGAGGTCAAATATTTTACAGTTATTTTGAAATACTTGCCTTGACTACAAGGTGGTCTATCATACACTCCATAAACATCAGTAAGAAAGACCACTCTTTTCACATTAAAATTCTCACAAAGTGTCTGGAAAGACAAAAAGAAAATGTTTAGCTTCCAGTCTCATCAATTTATCAATAAACTAGGCCTTGTGGTTAAAAAGCTGAACTGTATTTTTATATTCTCTGGTCTTATAAATATGTAAGGTCATATGCATATGCAGCTGTAAGGAACACTATGTGGCGGCCAGAATCAGATTTGAATCACCATAAAATCTATGTGGCATCAGTTGGATTATGGATCTGCATAGTGTTTCATCAAAATCAAAAGAAAATGCAGACACAAGTACAAGAATGCTCTCCTTCAGTTGATTTAGTGACAAAACTTGCTATTTACACTCCTAATACATACACTTCAAACACAAAAAGTAACTAAAACTTGATATGAACCTTGATTATTAAATCTCCACTGAGGATACAGCAACCCTGAGCAGCATCCAGCACACAGTCTCCATGAAAAACGGGAACTAATCTTGAAGTGAGTACATTTTGGATTACCTCTTTTGGCCATGCTACAACAGCTTTCTTATCTGTCTGCCATGTTGGGAATGGCTGATATAGAAATGAAAAGAAACCAGATCTCAGTACAGTTAGGTGCATTAGATAATAATCTTGATATTGACAAATGCAGCCTGAATATGGGTAATGCAGACGCTACTTGATGCATGACAAAAAGTATTTCAAATTTATGTTAGTAAGTGAATAAGTAATTGTTGCTATGTTGAAAGTTTGGGGGTGAGCCTAATAATAATTTCAACACCATATCATTTTGACAGTGCTATGCCACGATCTCTCAAGATGAACAGTGGTGAATGACTACCAGACTAGGATATTCAGATTAAATTTAAAAGTTTAAAAGACACAATATCTCAAGCATTCCCTCCACATAAATGTTTGGAAACCATGAACCACATAAACTAGTTTATTCCAAAGGCACACAGCTTTAGGACTCAAAAACATTTATCATATATTTCCCAGACCAGCATATGGCATCACACAGTCAAAATGATTTTCAACAAGTATTCATCCAAAGATATGTCCAAAAAAAAAATATATACTTTAAAAGTTTTCTTTGCTAAATACTTAAAAGAATCAGGTCTGGGGAAACATACTTACCGAACAAGCAACAGCAGGTACATTCCTAGAAATCAGGCTGTCAACTATGTGTTTATTAAGCTGCACAAGTAGAAAAAAATCAAGTATTATGCTTTTATCAGACCATTGACACCACCCAATAATAATATATAACATGCTTATCCTGTATATGGAAAATCTGGATAAACAACAGAACAAACATGGCGGGAGGAAGCAGGATCAGGAGAGAAAGGTTGAGCTGGACTCTTCAGCTAACAATCAGCTGAATCTTCAGCAAGCAGATGAAGACTCAGCATGCTTCAATAGAATTAGGTTTTGCAACACAGGAGCTGCATTGTAAAATGCCCTAGCCTCAAACACTTTTAGCTGGTGTTCCTTGGAGCAGAAAAACAAAAGTATGACTCCAAGGTTGAACTGAAACTGCCTTATAAATGGAGACAGTCTTGCGATAAGCGAAATGACCACAAAATAATTTACTCACTTTAGTGACAGACTGGCGTGTTAAACAAAAACCCAAATGGCTTTCACCTTGGAAAAATCCTTGGTTAATATTATACTTTGAAGCATGATGGTGGCCAAAGGAGCTGAAATAATCATTACAAAATTAAGATAAAATAGATGCCTGCAGAGAAGAACATGCTTGCATAATTAAATGTATCTACACACATACATATATAGACAGCTAAGACGCTCAAATCACCATGTGGATAGTTGGAGATCTGTGATCCATCATTCTGTAGGTGAATAGGGTATTTAAATGGTTTTTGCACCTTCGCTTTCACCACACAAGGGTTATCTATGAAAAGCTTCAAGAAAGAGTGTGTGCATGCACCCATAGTCAACAACTAAGGCTAGAGGGATACCTAGAAATGGTAGAAATCTTGGAAGCATGTGGCAGTCTTTAATGGACTAGTCTAACATGGATTTTGAGAGGCCTGTAAAAAATTAAATATATCACACTTCCTTAAGGATGAGGAAATATATTTATACTTTACAATGCTATCAAATGCATTTTTGTGTAAATCTGCATCGCAGTGGGAACTTTGTTGTTCAGGACTCTTCATTATCAAATGCACAAATTTCTCAAAATGTGCTGATCATGTTTATAGTCAACTTAACAGAGGACACTAGATGTCAACACATATATCTCAGCCCTGCTATGTGGTCGTTACTATCTCTAGAGTCTGGACAGTGTTGTGTGCATTAAAAGTGTGATAGCTCAGATGAAACCGCTTTCAATCTTCGATTCCTATGCGATGCCCTGACCTCTCACGTTAAAGAGAACATTTTGTTTTAGTGATATTTATTATCTTTGATGACAATCTAGCGGTGACAGAGAAAATCTCGATCTTCCATCAACTTTCGTCACTCATCCAGAGTTGCTGCGCCTGAAAAAACATGGCTTCCTATGTTAAGAGTTTTCTCTACTGACTTTACAACTGTGTAATTATTAGTGTGTGCACATGTGTGTTGTTGTCTTGGAAGGTTGTGAATCGTTATTTTCTTCTTGAAGACCAGACAGGGCACGCAATGAACACGCCACTCGCGCGCACACCCCCAACACGCCATACCCTGCCCCGTGTACGACGACCACAGTCTGTCCCAGCTTGTAACATTCTTCAATGATGCTAGCCCCGTAGTCCAGCTGATCCGGCTTCAGTGTTTCTAAGGAAGACTTGTCCGTAATTGCAGCACCGCCAAATTTCACAATCAAATCTAAGGTTGTTGATTTCCGATCGCTTTCCATAGTTAACACAAATTCTGCAGCCAAGAGCTCAAAATTTAA
Organism: Pomacea canaliculata; assembly: GCF_003073045.1. NCBI lineage: Eukaryota > Metazoa > Mollusca > Gastropoda > Architaenioglossa > Ampullariidae > Pomacea > Pomacea canaliculata. The sequence goes on along the minus strand of NC_037594.1, from coordinate 26,467,431 downwards.
AGCTTTTGTCACCTTCACCTTCCGACAGGAGAGGGTGACTTCGACCCGGGCAGAGGAGGTCGATCATACACAGGCGGTCGTCTTTTATTTGTCCCGAAAAGTATGTGAACAGGTTACAGGCGGTGCCGACTTATAGGCTGCTAAGAGGGAAATTTATTATTTTCTCTCTCTCTCTCTCTTGCTATAAAATTCACTTGATTAATATCTAATTGTAAAAATCAGTCCTGAGAGAAAGTTCCTTTATTTGATGATCAAATTAAGAATAATAAAGTGTTAAGTTCGGCACAACACTGCTTTCACTGTATCAACTGTCTCTGGGGACTAATGTTACATAAATCTCTATATATCTTCCACACTCACAACTTATCTTAAATCATAAAAACAGTTACACACACAAAACACAATTCTGACGTCTCCACTTTGGGACAGGCGTACGTTATACATACACTGAATGACACTGTCTCTGGGGACGATCGAGCGACCTCACCTCCTGACATATCAAACGCTGCCTCTTGGGGTCAGACGTTGTCTTCCTGGGCCATATACTACAGGATACCAGTATAAACTAAACTAATTTACAAAACAAAACAACACAAACACTTTTCATGGCATCTGCCAGGCCCATTAGTCCGTGGCATTAGCCAGACTCAAACACTGACGTCCTTTCACTTCATGGCCCATCTCCCAGCCCTGCAGACTGCGCCTGCTGACAGTTACGAACGAGAACAAAATCACTCGATCATTCATATCTTTTGAAAAGAATGCATAAAAAAAATCAACATACAAAAACCTCGAAATGTACAAAAATACAAGCACCGCACGTATACAGTCAAATCTCCCTACTATGCCACCTACCGGGACCGAGCAAAAGTGGCAAAGTAGCGAGAGTGGCATAGTAGAGAGGGTTCGTAAAAACGGCTTTATTTGTTCAAGTTACCCGTCAGTCCAAAGCAGGGGTGGGCAATTAATTTTCCCAAGCGGCCGCATGAGAAATTGGGATGGTTTTAGAGGGCCGGACTAATATAGTTAACTCAGTTTTACCCAATACTGTATGTATAGTATATATACTGGCGGGCGGGTGGGCGGGCCGGTCAGAGATAGGAGGCCTTTGCCCAGGTCTGGTCCAAAGCTCTCAAGAATTTTCGGCTTCGCTAGCTGTCTCCTCTCATTCTCCCCCTCACCTCTTCATCCTCCACCCCTCCCAACCACATCCGCGCACCTGCATCCTGTCGCTAGTCGACCCCCTCACACCTTCCCTCTGTCACGTGGCTGTCACCCGGCCAGCGACCACCACCATTGCCAGCCTCCACCCTCCCTGTGTGCGTGCTAGGTTCCATCCACCTAACTGCAATGTCCCACACTACCATACAGTATAGTAATCGAGCACTGCGTGGAATTTCACAACTTGTGTCTTTTAATAGTCACAAAAAAGTGGCATAGTAGCGAGAGTCTGGGGTGGCATAGTAAATTTTTTTTTACATTGAATTTATAGTCGGGACCGAGCAAAAGTGGCATAATACCGAGAGTGGCATAGTAGCGGGGTGGCATAGTAGGGAGATTTGACTGTACTTTCTATACAGGCAGGCGCAGCCTCCACTCCCCCACACGTGTGTATATATATATAGTGTCTCGGCACTCGATCGCTGTGTCTCCTCGGGAAGTGAAGCTAGTGTGGTCTGTCGCTAGTGAGTTGATGCAATCTCCTGTTATTTTAGTTTAGTTTGTGTATGTTAGAGTTTAGACTGTACACATCTGACATCTGACTTTGTGATACGGTTAAATTAGTTTTACCTTTTCTTGATCTTCTCTTTCTCATACCTTGTCCCGTGTTCAGCGTTGACGATGGCGCGTGAATTCGCGTTCACCTAACCTCGCTCTGCTCATGTGTTTCCGTTGGTGTGGACAGGTGACTGCGTATAGGTAGGGTATGATCTCTTTATGACAGAAATGTTTTCTTTTCTCTTTGTTGTCTTGAAAGTTGGAAAGCTCAATCGACTGTTGTGGCCAGTTGACAGAGGGCAGGGTGTCCTGTACCACAAGTGATGGGTGTGGCGGCCTGTGTCACGGTCTTGGTGTTGATCACGCTCGTCTGCATGGAAACAGGTGACACGCAACACTGATTGCCAGCCTCGCTGCCAGCAGCTGATATATATATATTTAAGTCTTCCTCGACTGTCAATCTACACAAAAAATAATAAAAACCTGAACGTGGTTAAAACATATCAGACAGTAGTAGCTACCGTAGAAGCTATAGCAACAAAACTTCTTAATGTTGATACAGTATATGTAATATATGATAGAGAACACAATAGCAAAATACCGAAAAAAGCTGCTTGTTGATAATACTAATAATATCTGGAGTTCAGAGAAAGGTTACATAAATCACATTGGAGCAAATATCCACGCTAGCATATGGTACAGTAAATATAAAATCAAAGTACTATAATAAACGACTTAAAGTTATTTTAAGTTTTAGAGTGTAATGCAGAGAAACAAATACTAAAATACTAAACGAAACTATTCTGTGTTAATATTGATAATGTACCATATAGAAAACAATATAAGAAACTGTTATTTTCTTAACGGAAGAAAGTGTAAACCAAAACATCATAAAAGGTTAATCAGCTAAGAGTTAGGTTCCTGTTAGTTCTCCTGCAAATGTTCTCCTCAAAGAAGGTTATTTCTACAAGTAGTGGTGTGTATGTTTTTTGTTTATTCCTCAGTTTCTTGTAACCAATGTCAGAGAGGGAAGGGAATCTGTAGACCTCCAGGTCACTCGTGCATGGGCATGGTCCGTACAGGCTTGTGTCAAGATTCATCGCATGTCTGCTGCTTGCCTCTCAGGCGTGAGTACTCGACTTTTACGTACGTATGTGAGTGTGTGTGTGTGTGTGTGTGTGTGTGTGTGTGTGTGTGTGTGTGTGTGTGTGTGTGTGTGTGTGTGTGTGCGCGTGCGTGTGTGTGTGTGTGCGTGCGTGTGTGTGCGCGTGCGTGTGCGTGTGTTGTTAATTCCCCAGTATCTTGTGACAAATGTTATCGAGTGAAGGGAAACTGTTAACCTCTAGGTCCCACGTGCACGGTCGTGTACAATGCAGAGTATTGTCGACATCACTCGCATGTCTGCTGCTTTAATTCCGATCGTGAGTACTCGACTTTTACGTACTAACGTTTGTGTGTGAGTGAGTGTGAGTGTGTGTGAGTGTGAGTGTGTGTGAGTGTATGTGTGTTCATGTGCTTGCTACTCGTTTATTACTCTTATTATTCTCCAGATGAGGCAAGAAAGCGACGCAGCTCTGGACAAGACCTAGGTCAGTTCTGGACCCGAGTCAGAAGCTCTGCTTAGCGAAGAAGCAAAAGAAAAGACCACCATCAATAAATTACGACACAAGAGCTGTTGTAGGTCTTGTCTCTCAGTTTTTAATTACAGTTCTACAGAATATTGTCCTTCTATGGATCACAGCCTCGGTAAGCCGTGATTTACACTCACAAGAATTAAGAATCGAATAATGACCCTTTCCTGGAGTACTGAATAATTATATAATTTAGGTGTCAGTGCTACGAAAATTAAAAGATGTTGGTCAAAGGTTAAGTGGGTGCATTCATGATGTTGGTAAGCATGCAGACTGAAGGTGTGTTCGGATGCGTGTCTGTGGGTGGGAGGGAGGAGCTCGCCTGTGGGGGAGGTTTTTAGCCGCTGGTTTGCTATGTAATGTATGTCTCGTCTCGAACAGTATCGTCACCCATCCTAAGCTTGGCTGCCAATGTAACCTATGACCTTGTCGAGCGATATGAAGCAAACTGAATTCTCTCTGTGTCGAATCAGCTTTCACAATATACATGTAGCATCATCTGTTCCTTTGCTTCAAGACCAACCTGAATGGCTTGCGGTTTTTGTTTGTTTGTTTTTGTTTTGTTGTTGTTGTTGTTGTTGTTGTTGTTTGTTCGTTTTACAGATTGATAAAAGCATCCGATGTGTAGGAGTTTCACACTTGTTATGAAACTCTGGGGTAGGAGCACGTGGAGATGGTAGAGGTTATGATTTCCGTCCCTCCGGCCTATCACACTCTCGATACCTCCACCAAATCCCGTCGACATTTACCGCATGCAGCCATACTAAATTGCTTATTCACACTTTTATTTAACTCGTTGAGCCCCCAGCATGCATCACCCCAATAAACAACTCAAAACAATTTAGTTTATTAAAGAAAGTGATTAATCATCGAGAGAATTATACAAATTACTAAATGATAAAGGAAATACAAAGAACAGGCAGGTGTGCAAGTGATCCAGTTCTCTATCTTGGCTAGTTATCTAGGTTGTCCCGTTAACACTACTATACTCCTTAACCCTAATCCAGATATCTAGTGAGTCAATCTATTCTTCACTACCACACTCACAACACTGCACAATCACTCATTCCCTACAAATCTCATACACATGCCACTTCACTTCACACAAGCCTTCACGTGTGATGTGTAGCCTCTGCTGGACACACACAACTGTCACTTGCGATGTCGTACAATGGTTTCTCGCTGGATGGAGGGCTCCAAGGTTGAACTGAAACTGCCTTATAGATGAAGACAGTCTTGTGATAAGTGAAATGACCACAAAATAATTTACTCACTTTAGTGACAGACTGGCGTGTTAAACAAAACCCCAACTTTTTAATGGCTTTCACCTTAGCAAAATCCTTGGTTAATATATATACTGTGAAACATGATGGTGGCCAAAGGAACTGAAATAATCATTACAAAATTCACACAGGAACGGTTGACTTCGACCCGGGCATAGGATGTCGATCATACACAGGCGGTCGTCTTTTATTTGTCCCGAAAAGTATGCGAACAGGTTACAGGCGGTGCCGACTTTATGCTGCTTATAGGGAAATTTCTTATTATTTTCTCTCTCTTGCTATAAAATTCACTTTATTACTATCTAATTCTAAAATCAGTCCTAATAGAAAATACCTTTTCTTGATGATCAAATTAAGAATAATAAAGTGTAAAGTTCGGCACAACACTGCTTTCACTGTATCAGCTGTCTCTGGTGACTAATGCTCCATCCATCTATATATATACGACACTCACAACTTATCTTAAATCATAAAAACAATTATTACACACACGAAACACAGCTGACGTCTCTACTAGGGGACAGACGTTATATGCACTGAATGACACGTCTCTGGAGACGATCGAGCGACCTCACCTCCTGACATATCAAACACTGCTTCTTGGGGTCAGACGTTGTCTTCCTGGGCCATATACTCCAGGATACCAGTACAAACTAAAAAAATTTACAAAACAAAACACATAAAACTCTTCATGGCATCTGCCAGGCCGATTAGTCCGTGGCATTAGCCAGACTCAAACACTGACGTCCTTTCACTTCATGGCCCATCTCCCAGCCCGCAGACTGCGCCTATTGACAGTTACGAACGAGAACAAAATCACTCGATCATTCATATCTTTTGGAAATTGTACATAAAAAATTCAACATACAAAAACCTCGAAATGTACAAAAATACAAACACCGCACCTTTCTATATAGGCAGACGCAGCCTCCACTCCCCTACACGTAGTGTCTCGTGTTTCCTCGGGAACTGAAGCGCTGGCCTGCAGCAGTTATAATTATGTACGCATGCAAATTATTATCCTCTAAATATGATGCCAATGCATTGGTTAGATAATGTCTCATTCAATTTAACGCCATTAGTTTTCTTCCCTTCCCGTACCGCCTCAACAGCTCCACGTCATGTTTACGTCATTGTATCTTGTCAACAATCAGCGTCGGGAATTAGTTACCATGGCAATCACGTTCTCTTGTTGTCTAATCGGTTGAAAGATGATGTTTTAAATCACTATTGCGTAAACTGTGTGCTACAAAATAATAATTTATCTACAACTGAACCAAAAACAATATTGAAGGGTTCCCAAATAAACCGCCACGTTCTCGAGAGGTTGTTCTGTCGACAGGCGCTCCTAATTCTTTCTCTTCGACCAGTTGAGTTTGTATGATGTTGAAAAGTAAGATTTCATAACTAATCAGCTGATCATGTTTGTAGTTCACGTGTCTTCCTTTCATTTGTTTCAGAGGTCTATAATAATAATGGATGAGCTCTCAAATCCTTTATCCTCTCTAGAAACTAAGAACCCTTAGTGGCAGACCTATCTGGATTGTAATTAAGTTTGCTGAGCCAGGATGCAGTCGTGTTTCAGGACTAATGTGAGGCCGACATGATTAGGTGCTGAGGGAAGGCAGCCATGTATTCGATTTAATTTGCAGCCCACAGCACGACGGTCCATCGCCTCGCCTTCACGTGACAGTCACGTACGTACCCCGTGCTGCTGGCCCCATCGCTCGTTGTCGTGACTGAAGAGCTCCGCGCGTGCGTGCGAGGGTGAAGTCAATTAAGGTATGCATGCTAAGGGTGGCAGCGCACGACAAGTTGCCATCTATAAAGTATTACTAGTGACTTTCAACCTTTTGAAGAAGATTAATATACGCAATTTTTTGTTTCGTTTCCCTTTCCAAAGTCTTATTTAATTTGTGTACCGGTTTTTCAAGAGGTCTCTAGCGTGTCAACCCAAGAATAGAAGTCCTTTCGTTTATTTATTTATTCAGTGTGTATTCATAGAGTGGCAGTAAGGACAGAACGTGATTGATTATCCGTGTCTAGGACATGGCACTTGAAAAGCAGACTCACCTGGCTTAGTGCAGATAGACTTCCAGAAACTAGGTGGACTATAGTGTGGTCTGTCGCTAGTGAGTTGATGCAATCTCCTGTTATTTGGTTTAGTTTGTGTATGTTAGAGTTTAGACTGTACACATTTGACATCTGACTTTGTGATACGGTTAAATTAGTTTTACCTTTTCTTGATCTTCTCTTTCTCATACCTTGTCCCGTGTTCAGCGTTGACGATGGCGCGTGAATTCGCGTTCACCTGACCTCGCTCTGCTCATGTGTTTTCCCTTGGTGTGGGCAGGTGACTGCCTTTATGACAGAAATGTTTTCTATTCTCTTAGTGTGCTTGAAACTTGGAAAGCTCAATCGACTGTTGTGGCCAGTTGACAGAGGGCAGGGTGTCCTGTACCACAAGTGATGGGTGTGGCGGCCTGTGTCACGGTCTTGGTGTTGATCACGTTCGTCTGCATGGAAACAGGTGACACGCAACACTGATTGCCAGCCTCGCTGCCAGCAGCTGATATATGTATTTTTTTAAGTCTTCCTCGACTATCAATCTACACAAAAAATAATAAAAACCTAAACATGGTTAAAACATATCAGACAGTAGTAGCTACCGTAGAAGCTATAGCAACAAAACTTCTTAATGTTGATACATGCAATATATGATAGAGAACACAATAGCAAAATACCGAAAAAGCTGCTTGTTGATAATATCTGGAGTTCAGAGAAAGGTTACATAAATCACATTGGGGAAATATCCACGCTAGCATATGGTACAGTGAATATAAAATCAAAGTACAATAATAAACGACTTAAAGTTATTTTAAATTTTAGAGTGTAATGCAGAGAAACAAATACTAAAATACTAAACGAAACTGTTTTGTGTCAATATTGATAATATACCATATAGAAAATAAAACAATATAAGAAACTTATTTTCTTAGCGGGAGAAAGTTTGAACCAAGACAGTAAAAACGGTTAATCAGCTAAGAGTTAGGTTCCTGTTAGTTCTTCTGCAAATGTTCTCCTCAAAGAAGGTCATTTCTACTAGTAGTGGTGTGTATGTTTTTTGTTCATTCCCCAGTTTCTTGTAACCAATGTCAGAGAGGGAGGGGAATCTGTAAACCTCCAGGTCACTCGTGCATGGGCGTGGTCCGTACAGGCTTGTGTCATCATCCATCGCATGTCTGCTGCTTTCCTCCCAGGCGTGAGTACTCGACTTTCACATACGTACGTGTGTGTGTGTGTGTGTTTATTCCCCAGTATCTTGTGACAAATGTTATCGAGTGAAGGGAAACTGTTAACCTCCAGGTCCCACGTGCACGGGCGTGTACAATGCAGACTATTGTCGACATCACTCGCATGTCTGCTGCTTTAATCACGATGGTCAGTACTCGACTTTTACGTACTAACGTTTGTGTGTGTGTGTGTGTGTGTGTGTGTTCATGTTTTTGTTACTCGTTTTACTCTTATTATCTCATTATTCGCCAGATGGTGGAAAAAAGCGACGCAGCTCTGGACAAGAACTAGGTTAATTCTGGACCCGAGTCAGAAGCTCTGCTTATCGAAGAAGCAAAAGAAAAGACCAACACCAATAAATAACGACAAGAGCTGTTGTAGGTCTTGCCTCTCAGTTTTCAATTACAGTTCTACAGAATATTATCATTCTATGGGTCACAGCCTCGGTAACCTGTGATTTACACTCACAAGAATTAAGAATTGAGTAATGACCCTTTCCTGGAATACTGAATAATTAATTTAGGTGTTTGTGCTACGAAAATTAAAAGATGTTGGTCAAAGGTTAAGTGGGTGCATTCATGATGTTGGTAAGCATGCAGACTGAAGGTGTGTTCGGATGCGTGTCAGTGGGTGGGAGCGAGGAATTCGCCTGTGGGGGCCACAGTTTTGTGCTGGTTTGCTATGTAATGTATGTCTCGTCTCGAACAGTATCGTCACCCATCCTAAGCTTGGCTGCCAATGTAACCTATGACCTTGTCGCACGACTTGAAGCAAACTGAATTCTCTGTGTGTCGCTGCAAGGCGCGCGAATCAGCTTTCAGAATCTAGCATTATCTGTTCATTTGCTTCAAGACCAATCTGAATGAATTGCGGTTTTTGTTTGTTTGTTGTTGTTGGGGGTTTTTTGTTTTTTGTTTTTTTTTTTTTGTTTTTTGTTTTGTTTTGTTTTTTTGTTTTGCAGATTGATAAAAGCATCCGATGTGTAGGAGTTTCACCCTTGTAGTGAACCTCTGGGGTAGGAGCACGTGGAGATGGTAGAGGTTATGATTTCCGTCGCTCCGGCCTATCACACTCTCGATACCTCCACCAAATCACGTCGACATTTACCGCATGCAGCCATACTAAATTGCTTATTAACACTTTTAATTAACTCGTTGAGCCCCCAGCATGCATCACCCCAATAAACAACTCAAAGCAATTTAGTTTATTAAAGAAAGTCATTAATAATCGAGAGGATTTTACAAATTACTAAATGACAAAGGAAATACAAAGAACAGGCAGGTTTGCAAATGATCCAGTTCCCTATCTTGGCTAGTTATCTAGGTCGTCCTGTTAACACTAACTATACTCCTTAACCCTAATCCAGATATCTAGCGAGTCAATCTATTCTTCACTACCACACTCACAACACTGCACAATCACTCATTCCCTACAAATCTCATACACAAGCCACTTCGTTTCACCCTTGTGTCCTTCCGCCGAGTAACCACGATATCTTCCCGAGATGCTCGAGCAGACGAGTCTCCTTGTGACATCAGTCTCCTTGTGACGTCACACGCCCAGGAAGTGTCTGAGGTCATTGCGAAGATTTGACGTCATTTTATCGTATGACACACTCTGTGTGTCAGGCTTGTAAGGCTCTGTCTGTCGGAAACTGATGAAAAGACAATTTTGAATCTTTTTCATCTTTTCGTGGCAATCGGGTGCAGCACGTTCTCGAGGCATGGTTGTCACTATGGAAATCACACGTCATAGGGTCACGTGACGGAGAACGAGACTTCGTGGAAGCAAAAAAAGAGTGCCGTGTAATTTCTCTTATTAAACACAACATTCTACTAAAAACCTTCAACGTTTTCCACCTGAACACACATATAAATAGACGAGATTTACATTTATCCTACTCTTTAAGCCATTCTATGCAGTTTTATTTTGCCTTTACAATCCCTTTAAGCAATATACGCCTGCAGTTAAATGGGTTAAATATTTTCTGGCTTATATGAAGTACTTTGTAAGTTTTTTTCTCTCACATTATACACAGCCGCTGTTGTTCTGAGAGAGCCACATCAAACAATGAACCATAGAAGCTGACGGAAAACATAAATACAGAGCGGAAGCTCGGCTGGTGCTCGTGAGACAAGATAAATGATCCTCCCCTTGAGACAGCCTCCACAGCGAGCCTTGAGGCACACTCGTTTGGGTTTCTTTATATTATTATTAATCTACAGGAAAAGGAACAACTTTTGTGAGCGATGGGGTGGTGAACGTGACCATCTGCTTCAGGTGTGCTATTCCTCGCCGTGTTTCCGTCTGGTTTCAGAGAAGAGGTTTACACCTGCAGCGGAAGGAGCGAAGACACCTCTAGTGCCTGTGACTTCTGGTGTCTAACTAAAGAACAAAGGCACATCTGAAGGACCCCTCAACATTATACAGGTACCAAACTTACATTTTTTCGTAACCTTCTCTTTCTCATACCTTGTCCCGTGTTCAGCGTTGACGATGGCGCGTGACTTCGCGTTCACCTGACCTCACTCTGCTCATGTGTTTTCCGTTAGTGTGGGGAATAGGTAGGGAGTGATCTCCTTTATGACAGAAATATTTTCTATTTTCTTAGTGTGCTTGAAAGTTGGAAAGCTAAATCGACTGTTGTGGCCAGTAGACAGAGGGCAGGGTGTCCTGTACCACACGTGATGGGTGTGGCGGCCTGTGTCACGGTCTTGGTGTTGATCACGTTCGTCTGCATGGAAACAGGTGACACGCAACACTGATTGCCAGCCTCGCTGCCAGCAGCTGATATATTTTTAAGTCTTCCTCGACTATCAATCTACACAAAAAATAATAAAAACCTAGACGTGGTTAAAGCATATCAGACAGTAGTAGCTACCGTATAAGCAACAAAACAAATACTAAAATACTAAACGAAACTGTTCTGTGTTATTATTGATAATATACCATATAGAAAATAAAACAATATAAGAAAGTGTTATTTTCTAAATGAAAGAAAGTTTATACCAAAACATTATAAATGGTTAATCAGCTAAGAGTTAGGTTCCTGTTCGTTCTCCTGCAAATGTTCTCCTCAAAGAAGGTCATTTCTACTAGTAGCAGTGTGTGTGTTTTTTGTTCATTCCCCAGTATCTTGTGACAAATGTTACCATGCCAAGGGAATCTGTAAAGCTGTAGGTCACACGTGCATGGGCGTGGTCCGTACAGGCTTGTGTCGACTTCCATCGCATGCCTGCTGCTTTCCTCCCTATCGTGAGTACTCGACTTTTACGTACTTACTTTTATGTGTGTGTGTGTGTGCGCGCGCGTGTGTGTGTGCGCGCGCGTGTGTGTTTCCATGTGTTTGTTACTCTTTTATTACTCTCATTATCTTATTATTCTCCAGGTGGGAGACGAAAGCGACGCAGCTCTGGACAAGACCTAGGTCGGTTCTGGAACCGACTCAGAAACTCTGCTTAGCGAAGAAGCAAAAGAAAAGACCACCACCAGTAAATTACGACACAAGAGCTGTTGTAGGTCTTGTCTCTCAGTTTTCAATTACAATTCTACAGAATATTGTCATTCTATGGGTCACAGCCTCGGTAACCTGTGATTCTGTGCCATGATTTGCACTCACAAGAATTAAGAATCGAATAATGACATTTTCCTGGAATACCGAATAATTAATCATGGTGTCAGTGGTACGAAAATTAAAAGACGTTGGTCAAAGGTTAAGTGCGTGCGTTCATGATGTTGGTAAGGATGAAGACTGAAGGTATGCGACCAACCAGCGCTGATAACACTATATTACGTCACGTTGGTACACCATTCACAATATTGCCACCAGTCAACACCAGTCAGAGAGAGAGTTCGGGTTATTCGGAGGGTGAAAGTATGCATTTCTCGTACTAAAATAGGAGTTTTTCAGAACCAGTACGAGAAATGCAGACCGTTAGCGTCCGAATAATCCGAACTGTCACTCATTCTCTCTCTGACTGATGTTGACTGCAGGCGACCGTGTGAATGGTGTACCAACGTGACGTAGTACAGTGTCATCAGCGCTGGTTGACCGCAGGTGCGAATCGTAGCGGATAATTAATTAACGAATGGGTTTTGGAGGCGGAAATATGCGGGTTATGTTTATACCTCTATAGCCATTATACGCGAAAAAAACGCAAACTGTTCAGGATGATCTTTAAATATTAATCACCGGCAGCCACGGCACTCAGTGCAAAATACTGTTTTTGTCGTCTTCATCTGTCACATTACCGGTTTAAATTTCTTGATAAAAGCATCTGATGTGTGGGAGTTTCACCCTCTTTTTTTTTACTTTTTGCTCATTTATTTCTTGTTTTTGCTTTTTGTTTCGTTTTATTTTATTTTGTTTAGTTGTCTGGTTTGATTTCCATTTCTTTTATATGTTTGTGTCGTGTGCATATTTTTGTTAGTTGACTGATTTTTTTTTTTTTGGTAATGGATTTTGTTTGTTTTGTTATGTGTGTGTATTTGTTGGTATGACCGCGCGCTTGCGAAGGTGCAGAAGTTCCATTAACCAGCTGATTGGACAAAAGAAATATTTATGAATGTGAAATGCACATGGGGTAGGTAACTACGATGAAAACGTACGCATACACGCACGCACACACAGAGAAGACAGACAGGAATGTCTCTAATCATTCTAGAAGTAACACTTTCAGAAAAAGGGAACAAACCATGAACAAATAATGTGTCGCATAGAACAGAAATATATCAGTAGAAGAAAAGAAGGATTCAGAGAAAACAGACACCAAATCAAGCGACAATAACAGACGACAGACATGACAAGAGACGACAGCCAAGGCAGACAATGCGGCCACGCTCACCAACAGTCACATCACGAGTTATCCCAGGTGTAGCTAGAAACAATGCTCGCTTTATTTGCTTGTCATGTCGAGCGACCACAAGTGGCTTCTCACAGACTTGCGCACAGTTACAAAAAGTAGCCTCAGGCTGTTGAGGTGAAGTGACAGTGCTCGTCAACAAATCATCGTCGATAACCTCAAAATTAAACTTGCGTGACATCTACTGCGAAGCCTGTTTCTGTAGGAACCATTCCATCTTGGGCATCCCGTTACTAAAAACGTTTATTCTCTTTGTCCCAGAACTCTTCAGTTCTAGAGTCGATGCAAACGAAGGGAACTTGAATCCTTAACGTGATCAGAGATTAATAATAATAATAATAATAATAATAATAATAATAATAATAATAATAATAATAATAATAATAATAATGACAAATTTGTATCAAAATGTTCTCCGTTCTTAGTCACCAAAATCCCTGAAAAAGGACAATCTGACGGAATCGCAGGGAAAACATGCAAAGTAGGTGGGAGAGAACACTCGAAACCAGGTGGGATCAGGTGAGGCGGGTCTGGAACTACAGACAGTGGCGTAGGAACCACGGAGGTAAGGGAAGGGGAGGACCAGCTGTTCCCTCAAAAAAAGATAATGAGGAGACAAGAATGTGAATGTCGGTCACTGTCAGCATGGAGTTTGTCTTTCCCCATCCCCCAAATCCGAGCATCTTCCTCCGCCACTGGTAGACACAAGCACATCTACAAGATGGAAGAAATCCACGTTTCTTCTCAGGTGAACTAGCATTTCAACTGTCGTTAACAATGAAGCCAAATAATCGTTCCACGCATCCGAACACAGTCAACAAGAAAATCATAGATAACTACTTTTTTTAGAATTTGAATAGGCTGACACAACATAACTAACAACATAAACAACTCTTCTATTCAGTCACAAGCCGTTTGATCACTCTGGTCGTCCTCTTTCTTTGTCTCTTAAACTGAGACATTCAGCGAAAAGTAGAGGACAAGTCTCTGTCGGAGATGATATCAGTGGCTTCTAGTGTTCTAGATTGTTACAAGGAGAACCCATCACAGCTAAACACCTTGTGTCATTCCACACGATGCTATTTCGCTTTAAACATCCATCTTGTTATAGTAAAATAAACATAAACGGCTGTATCACAAACTTTCTTACAGCAACGACAATCAAAATAAAAATGCATCAAACAATATTGGTAATATGTCACACAAAGAAACTGCTGATTTTTGACAGTTCACATGAGCTGAGGAAAAAAATATTTTTTTTCTATGTTCCCAACTTTTTCACAAAATTCATTTATTTCAAAAGTAAGTTTTCTGTATATTATACTTGATGTAGCTATAGTTATGTCCTCCCTTCTATACCCACCCCCTACTTTTCATCTTTGTGCAAATGTCATTGAAAATACACTCACTCACGCTCGCTCACACATACACACACATACATACCACTTATAATGTAGACATTCTACCTCACACACATATACACACACACACCACACATAATGCATTCTACCTAACACACAAACACACTCACACACCACTCATTATGCAGACATTCTACCTCTCACTCACACACACAAACACACACACATACACACACACACCACTCATAATGCAGACATTCTACCTCTCTCTCACACACACACACACATACAGACATACACACACCACTCAGAATACAGACATTCTACCTCACACACACACACCACTCATAATGCATTCTACCTCACACACACATACACACCCACACACACACAACACTCAGAGTACAGGCATTCTACCTCCCACACACACACACATCACTCATAATACATTCTACCTCACACACACACACAGACCAGAAGCCCCAGGAGAAGCAGTAGTGGAAGCCGATGCCAATGAGATATTCCGCAGACGGCTGTTTAATGAGTAACTGTATTGATTGCCTGCAAGCAGACATTTTGAAAGAACTAGTCAGCCACTAACCCAGAAGATTTCCCAGAAACATTTCTGACAAAAAACATGGCCGCGTTGCAAGCAGTTAAGTTGCCTTTCCACGCATTTCATTGCCCATAAATCTCATGGATAATGTGCAAGTTGATCGTGGCAAAGAGATGCGATCTCTCATGCCAGACAGCCCTGGCTGTCCTCAAACTGTTGTGCAAACCACACTCTAGACAGAAATTTATAATGGTTTGATGATGTGTATCATTAGCTTATCTGGTCTAACATCAACGGAGTTTTAAAAGGTAGGAGATACACGATGAAACCAATGCTCATTCCTGTTCAAAACAGAATTGTAATGAGATTTTTTTTTTTATCACCACTGCTTCCATAAATCATTTTGACTTGCACTGGCTATTACAGAATTCCAGGAAAGGAGCTAGCCTCATTGCCAAAACTCATTTCATGCATGCAACAAAAACTTTCACAAGCAAGCCACTGTAAAGTGCCTTTTCCACACGTCGCTTGGATTGGATAAAATATTTAAATAATTATGTTAACATTGCTCATTATCATTGGAGTAATTGTGGGACTGGAACAGCATTTGATTCAGCAAAATATATTCATGAACACATTGTTTCTACAAAGTCTCCACAGTTAATACTTTACGTCAACGTCAACACCACAACGAATATTCCAGCTGAGCCACCAATGGCGACACCACGTCTGGTGTGGGCGAGCTGGCAGACAGGTCGACAGGTAGACAGGTCGATGGGTAGACAGACTTTTCTGAGAATGACAATCCCACTGGACATCCACACATGGGACATTCTGTCAATCAGTCTGTCGCCATCTTCACTTCTGGATGTGAGTGCAGACAGGTTTGTCTGATGTCACGTGACCACACATCAAATATTCAGACACCAGTTTGGCCAAAAAATAAAAATTGTTATTTTTGTAGCAAAACTTTGACTGGAAGTTTGATCGACAAGTCTGAACGGTAATTATCGAAATGTTTATAAAAGTGTTTTATGTCTGGATATCGCCAGGTATTTGGGATTTTTCTTTGTCTTGACAAAAAGAGCGGATGAACATCCAGAGTAGAATTATTCACATCCTAACCCCACTGGCCAGTCCTGCTGCGCTCTTTATCATCGCATACATACACAATAAACACACACACACAGGTCTAGTAAGCTAGATGGCCATGATTTCTTTCTGTGGCATCAGTTCTCGTTTCTCTGGCGGATGTGGAAACGAGGCCGCAGCTCCCACTGCCCGCCATCTTGCTGTGTCGTCACGATCACGAGGACTGGGGACCGAGGGATCGATACTCAACTATCGGCAGAGTTCTCTTGCACTTGCTCCTCGCTGTTGGTGGCTACAACTTGTAGCTGTTGTCAGTCTGTGAGTTACACTGTCACTGGCAGCATCCGCAGCATTGAACTGTAGGATAGTCTCCGACACAAAAATATATACACCTTCATTAATATTCATATGTTTACATCATGACTCGTCATCGAAGGGAGTGTCAGCTGACCTGGCAGGAAGCTGACATGACATCACTCGTGGCTTACAGGGAAAACAACTTTTTGTTCGAACTGCTGTTGTAACACATCACGAAGTTTCAAATGTTGATCGTAAACAAATACTAAACACGTTGTAGTGGTAATCTTGCGACATTGACAACAAATAAATAAACAAAAAAAGAAGAGATGAAACTAACAGATGACTGGCAAAAATTTCTTAAGTGTTCAAATAATGTTGTTATGTGGAAAATGCACGACTCGTATTGTTATATTTTCTGATTAACATCACAAAATAATTTACTGCGTGATTATCCTCTTGCGACATGTAATGGCTAACAGTGAAGCTAACTGGATTTATTTATTTTTACATATCCCAAAGAAGTGTGTATAATTCCCTGTGTGATTGAGTAAGAAAATTTACCTCCTGAAAGTAAACACGACTGTTTGAATGAGACAACATCACCTAATCTCTTGTTTAGAGTATGCAGACAACTTATATTTACAGAAATACTACTTTTCTTTAAAAAATATAGATATGCATGATATTAATATTAATATTAATAATTGACATTAATACTGAATGAAATCCAACACGCCTACACCACTCTATCAATCTTGTGGACATCTATACCACTCCTTAAAAGCTATATTCATTGTCTCGTTGTTATTGTTTTCTCTGGGTGTGAAGATTGATTACCATTACTAAAGTGTACAGAAACAAAGAGATAACATCTTTGTATTGTGTCATCTTGTTGTAAACTGTTTACACTTGTATCTCACCGAGACAATTACTGATTATTTTAAAAAAATCTTTTTTACTTCATTTTGAAAGAGAACAATATGCGAAAGATAATGCCAGTAAAATATGTTTCATCAAAATTACATGATATATTGTACTTACTCAAACTGAGGCTAAACAAAAATAAAGCAACGGCAACAAACTTATAATAAAAGGCTTTAGACTAGAAAAAAGTTTGTCTTTGTAAACAATATGGCTATCGCTGCTTGTCTCTATAAACAGCAAAATGACTTTGTCTCTAGAATACTTGGCGAGGACCAGTCTCCTCTGATCAAGTCTTCATTTCGTTCCATTCTCTTGGGAACAACAGTTCTAGAGCATGACCAGCGAGTGGGCAGCTCAAGGAATCGAAGTCAACATTCTTACCATCTGGTGAGTTTCAAATATTTGTAGGGAACCAACCACAGGAGTTGCTATCTTCCTGGAGAACTGGCGCTACGACGGTGGGTACGGTCGCACGAAGGTTGGAGAAAGAACACACCTGAACACCCGCGGTGTGGCTTCTCATATACACGGAGAGTAAGCTTTGAGTTCGGTGAGGATTTCTGTAAAAAAGCTGGGGTCCTTGTTGAGGCGAAGCATGCTGGCGCTGAGTCGCTCGACGATGAGCAGGGACCGATCCCAAAACTTGTCCTTGTCCTCTTCCACCAAGAAAGGCTTGAGCGGGTAGCTGATCTCGTTGCCCATGTAGGCGTAGGACAGGTAGAGACAGGTGAGTACCTGGGCCTGCAGGTCGTGCTCGGACTGTAGCTCGCTGGGCACGACATCCCGTACCAGCAGGTAGATGAAGACGACGTTGGCCGGGTTGATGAAGGCGATGTCCTGCCATCCTTGAAGCAGCAAGGAGCGATCCACGGACCGTAACCACAAGATGGCGTCGCTGGGCTCAAAGTGCCGCAGTTTTTTACACTTGCGCTTCAGGTACTCCCCCAGACACTTGAGAAGCTCGGAGGTGGAGGCTTGGATCACCGTCCGCTTAGGACTGCAGCACTTGTCCACCAGTTTCTTAGTCACCACTGGCGCCACCTTCACCGGCACAATGGTGTGCACGGGTTCCTCTTGCCCTGTTTTCAGGTTGTAGCAGGAAACCGACTTCTGGATGTTTTTGTTCAAGTTGACATTCTCCAGATTAAAGTTGTTGTCTAACTTGTTGCTGTGGAGGATCGTAGAGTTTGAAAGCTTTAACAAGTTCTTGTCCTTCTTCTTGGGGTTGACGGTGAACTTCTTCCAGCTGAGCACGCTGAGAAACATGGAATGGCGCTTGAAGTTTTTCTCCTTTGGCGGAATATTGGGAATGTTTTTGGCATTGTTGAGCTGTTCGTACGTGAAATTGTTCAGGTTGATGTCCTCGCACAGAGGCTTCCGTTGGCGTGGAGAGAAAGACAACACGGTGCCCATCCTGGTGATCGGAGATAAAGACGAAATGAAAAGAAAATGGCCTACTAGTCCTTCTAGCAAACAGCCAGATGCAGCGACAGGCAGAAGCCGGTGGTGGGTGTTGAGGAATGCATCACATGAGGCAGAGAACGAACTGTAGACCCGTTACCACACACGGAAGACGCAGAAAGCTGCATGATTCTCGACCAAAAATCCGAGATTTGTTGTGGAGACTGGGAACTACAAAAATCAGCTACAACACGGTCAGGTGCCAGCAAAGTCCAGTATTTACAGCAGAAACGGCTTTAAAAAAAAAATAGTCCCCACCGTCTGTTGACAAGCGAGTATCACAAAAGGAACCGACACAGCCACCAGTGTCCTCTAGCAGGCGGCGGCGGCGGCGGTGGTGGTGAGGCCAGCTTCTTAACATAATGTTGCTGGATCCTGGATGATATCATCACCATGGCAACACACGAGCTCGCGTGCAGCCTCCAATGAACGCCTGGCTGCTGCCGAAGCAATCGATGGACACCGCCATTACCCAGATGGCTCGGCACAGCCAGTGCGTGCGTGCGCGTGCGGGGACACCGGGCCTTGTCATGGACGTCTTCACTTGCCGACGTTTGCCGCAATTTGCCTGCAAATTTTAAGGCTAAACACAAACATCGATGTTGGCTTCTTCTGCTGACTATATGAGCTGCTACTGGGTGTACCTGGCGGCGGGTATAGGACAATGCAGCAACATTGTATATGACCAAACTGTATTTGCTGTATTATCTAATCATCTAAATTACACATTTGGTTCAAGAAAAAAATCTTCGCTAGGTTGACGAGAAAAGAAAAGTAATAAAGTGACTATAAATTTCATTCATGGGTTATTAATTTTATTGGCATAATCTGGAATTTATCGGTGGAGAGAACCTCTGTCCATATCTTGGAGACAGGATCCTGGAGATGTCATCAACACAACAGGCTGCTAACAAGGCTAGAGCAGGCTGGTGGGCTGCAGGCAAACTTCTCCCTCCATTCATGATGTCTGGTCACCCGCCGGGAATGAAATAAAAATGACTTGGACTAAAACACACTTGTTAGCTGGGTAGTTCGTATATCAACATAAACATTCAGTCCACCCCATAGCTTACACCACCAGCTACAGGGGACCCACACATTGTCAAGGGGCTACTCTGTGGATGCTGCTGCCTTCTACATACTTATGAGTGTATGTTCTCTCTCTCTCCATTTTCACCAACTGCCATTGTGTATGTACACGCGTTCACTTTCCATACAAATGTTCACTGTTTGTTCAGGAGTACTTTTATCTAGGAAAGGCCACAGACTATGTTTTGGTTCATGTACAGTCAAGTCTAGTCAGGTGAATGTTCTTTGTTCCAAAACATCGCTTCGATAACAGGAACCATGTTTCTATTATTCTTAAAGAACAGTTACTACCTTTCTCCGACATCCATAAATACACACTGTACCTAAATAACATCTGCACACAGCACAACACCTATCATACCCATCAAATCACAGATTTTAGCAGGCAGCTACTTGATGATTAACCCCTGACTACAGTAAGGTTAATCAGGAAATATCATGCCAGGTGTCTCTTTAGTCAAACGAGACAGAGTGGTAGCGTTGATGTTGTTGCTCACAGATCATGTTCATTACGGAATCAGATTTTAAAAATAATTTTCCGACCTTCTATTCTTATTGTGGGATTTAGTAGTTCCAGTAGTGGGGAGGGGTATTAAAACCTCTTCTTTAGTAGGGATTGGTGTATCGGGGCTCCACTGTACTGTCGTCTACGTCTTTAATTTCCATTCTGTATTTTCCTTTATGCCGATATGATGGCTACCAACGGACATGATGGCTACCAATGGACACAATCGCTTCCAACGGACATGAATTTTGGCAAGATTATACAAATGACACATACATTTTTTTTTTCACATGACTAATACTGACACAAAAAGGAAAGGATGAAGGATGAAGGATGAAGGTAATGACAATTCAAGCAAACGATATGCTTTTTACATCGAGCCTCCTCCCACCTAAAGAGGGAAATGTTCATAAAATATTACAATGAAAGCGAACAATGTACAAGAAAGAGAATGGGGTTGGGTTGAATACTCCTTTCACTTAGGGAATGGTCAGAGATTACGTTTGGTCAATAACATGAGGCCGAAAGGTCACAAATTAGTGAATCTAAGTTGTCAACCTCAGACATTTAGCACAGAATACCAAGAGAAGGAACTAGAAGCACAGACACCTTACACAACGGCCATCTTTGATCATCGTGTACATCACTTTCGTCAATATTTGTTTCACTACACTGACATGTGTGCTTGCCTTTGTGTCTGTGTGTGTGTACGCCTGGAAAAGTCCACCATGAACAATTCTTTTTTAAACTTTCACCAAAGGTATGTTTCTATCTTTTGTTTGTCTAATCGTCTGTAGCTGCTTGCCTCTCGGTCTGTTTACAAGACATTTCATCACACTTTTTATTTGCACACACCCACACATACAATAAAATTACACAAATTCCACAACCAAGGCGAAAATTCGTGAAATTACGGCATATTTTTGCCATGTGGAGACGAATGAATGTCGCACCATGAATAAGAGAGACAGAGAAGGAGAAGAAAGAGAGAGAGACTCCTTTTTATATCCCTTTTCCGTGTTTTCTTGTAGCGGGACCTAGTTCTTCCGCCTACGTTTCCTCCAATCTTCCAGCCTGAGTATTTTTCCCCTTCTGAGCCATTCATTTCTGGCAGCCCTCGGGCAGAATCGACATGGCGGTGGAGTGTAGAATGGACCCAGACGCAAACTCTCGCTTAACAATGGGTAGAAGCGGGAGGGACACCACTGGCGCGAACGTGTGCTCCCCCGTGTATGGCACTCCTCTGGCTTGAGCTATCGATCACTGTCGATCTCTCCCAATACATGGCATCCATTGCTATCTTGTCCCGGAGGTTCTCCCGCTATATCCGCGGACTTTCCTTTTCACAGATGAGGAGGGGGAGAGATGATCAGATGACTAACATGTAACTATGCAGCAGAGGGAAGAAAAATATTGGAGATCTGGATATCAGTGAATAAAAAAGAACTGTAGTTGGTCAAATATGCAGAAGTCAGTGGAAAAGATTGTTTTTTTGTATTATATACATAATATTAATATAAGTTTGTATATATGTACGTGTGTGTGTGTGTGCGCGCGCGCCTTTTAATTATATTCGCTTCTCATGTCAGCACACAAGAACTTCCCCTTGAATTAGCGTTCTCTCAGTCTTCCTATTCTTTCACAAGAAGCTGTTGTTTTCGATCCACTTCCATTTCATTCAGCAGTAGCCACCCCCCAGCAAGCATACCCACCCCCCTGGTCTGCCACAGGACGTTAGAAAAAGTCTGCGACGAGCGGCCGCCAAAGGGGGAGGGTGTGAAAGTATGCTGCAGCCCTCGAGACAGACGATCGAACCTTCCTCACCTCTTTCATCGTCGATGAGGTGAGGTCTAAAGGGCGTGGCTAAAGCTGAATGAGGCCGTGCAGGGTAGGCGAAGTAATAACAGGAGCGAGGTCGCAGTGAGGTCACAGGGTCAGGTCTCCTGCCTTCTCGTCTTCTTCCGCCTTTCCTGCCTTCGCTGTAGAGTGTAGATGGTCACTGTTTCTTTTGTTGGAGCTTGACCCAGGATGAAAGTTTATAGCTCTAGCCAACCTAGCTTTCTACGTGAATAAGAAAATGTATAGGTGGATTGCTGTCTGTCTGCCAAGACCAACGCTTAGCCTCTTGAGAAGTTCTCCGCTGTTAGTCTCGGCGAGCCGTAACAAAGAATGTGACTTAAACCGGAAGCTTTGGTCGTCTCATGCCTCGTTTTAGTAGTTAACCTGGAAAAAAATCGTCTGCTAGCAGTCCAGTATACAAGTTCGTGGTTCAGACATTTATTACTGGTTTCTTCTGTGAACGACGGTCCGTTGTCAGTTGTGCTTTTATATGACACCACGCGATACGATAGGACACGAATGTGTCTTTTTGGGTTTTAATTCCAGGCCTATAAAGATCTTTCATCTAGTTTTATGAGCTGCCTTACACTCAAAAGGAAACCGTCAATCGCTCCTTGTACATAATATTGCAGTGAGTCGTCTTCGTCCATTGTGTCTGTAGTCTTGTAGTCCTTGTAGTCTTGTAGTCCTTGTAGTCTTGTAGTCTGTGCTGTTGGATCTTCTTTGTAAGGGGACATAGGAAACAGGGTTGCTAATAAGGCTGTGAGACAGTCAGTTATTTACATGACAGTAAAACACTACACGTCATAGTCAGACTGACATGACACATGACAGTAAGCCAATACACGTGACAGTAGAGCATCGCACATGTCTGTAGAATACAAAAAGCTGACACCGAATGAAGCTGTTGTAGAAATGTCATTAGTAGTCGATGATGCCATCTACCCTAGTGCCAGGGGGTTGGTGTTGATAGATTGGTGGGCTGGTGGGTTGATGGGTTGATGTGTTGATAGATTGGTGGGCTGGTGGTGTTGTTGGGTTGATGGGATGGTGGGTTGGTGGATGGTGCGTTGATAGGATGGAATTTGCAAGACGTAACTCCCTTCATTCATGTTTTTCAGCCACAACCTTTGACCCCTCGCGCTGTACCATTCTTCACGACCCCAAGACCCACACAGCAAAATGCCTGACATCCTTAATCAATGCGGAGAGGAGAAAATCGAAAGAAAAATCGTTAAAATGGAGTTGCCACTGACCCGTCCGTCTTCCTGGTGGGAAGAGAAACCTCAGCACTGACCAATCTCCTCTACCCTCCCCCACAGACCTACCTTCCCCTCACCCTCCCACTGTCACGTGGCATCTAGTGAAGCCCACGGATGTCGTTAGCTGATCGATACAGTGACAACACGTGGGTGGGGGAGGGAGCAGAAGACGTGAGCGGTGGTAGTATTGACGGACCGAAAGTAGTTGCTGCTGATCGATTTTCTTTCTTTTTTTATTTTCTTTTCCTTCCTCTCTGCACATTTCCTTTCAGTCGGCCAGTGCTCGCCTGGCAGTCTGTACTTGCCTGTGTCTTCTTGCCTATCTCTACAGCCTGCATCTCTCGTCTGTTTAAATACCATATCTATATAGGTCGTCTGCATACATAACAAGTCTGTCTATCTTTCTATATAGTCTGTTACTGTCTACTATATATATGTCATAACTCTCGGTCTATATAGCCTGCTACTGTCTACTTAACTACACACAACCAACAGGGGTAACTTGGTTAATTTCTCCCTTGGACTGTAATTTTCTTGTTGGTGATGAATCTTTCCTACATTTATGTCTTGTTTATTCAACACAGTAATTACAAGGCATGGTGAACCACTTGTAGTCACTAGTCTTGCAGTTTATTTACTTTTTGTCTCCTCAGTGAGTGGTGCAGGGTGACAGTTCATCTCCTGTCTGTTGTGATCCGTCATCCCGCTCATTCACATCCATCCATGTTAATTATTTACACCATGCATTCCACAAAGCTCAGCAAGATTTCATGTTTCCAGTCATTCATTTTTGTACCTGTGAAAAGGGGATCAGGGCGTGAGAAGGAAGAGAGGTCACATGCTATTCCTCCCAGACGACGAATGAGTTGGAGAGAGTGAGGTCAAAGGTGGGATGGCGAAATCACGGGCAGTGGCACAAGTCACGTGACCTACCCGTCGTCACCTGACACTGACTGTCCCTCCTAGTACAAACAACCCCAAATACTCTTTTTTCCTCTCTTTCTCTCTCTATATATATATGGGGATGATTAAAAATTAATTATTTATAAAATATCATTTCTGCTGATGTCCGACAACAACAGATGTGAATGTTTCGAACAGGTGTAAACTAGCATCTGACAATTCAGTCAGTTTAAGCTGCGGTGTGTTTGGACTAAAAGTATTGCAATATTTGTTGGTGAGATGTCTGCATTATATGTGCGATAGTTGTAATAGAATTAAAGTCATTTTCTCTGTACATGAATTTCGTAATGTGCGGTGATTTCTGACTTTTTTTGTTTTTGTTTGTTAGTACTATGCAACCTCTGGTTTAAATAGTTGAGAAAATAATCAGTACAGAATTTTTCATCGTTTTCAGATTTTAAAAAAGAGTGATTGTGCGAGGTTCGACCACTTTGTTCGCGAACTAAACCTGATTAGTTTCTGGTTTCCTCGAGGCTGGTTACAGATCCATGAGATACCTACTACAAGTATTTGAAGTAGTGCCAGGTTATTTAGCCCGGCTAAGAGTTTTTCCTACCTTCTGTACTCCAAAGATCAAAGTATTATCACTGCAATTACTTTTTTGCACTTGTTGAACAACTTCTTTTCCTTTTTCAGTTTTCCACTGGGAAAAAAAACCCTATTCACCGTACAGCCTGTTCTCTGATGTCACTGTAAGCTGTCTGAGATTTCCAACTCAATCTTCGTTTTTCTTGTCAAACAAACCCATCAGCGACTGGACTCAGGTGGTCGGTGAGTGAAGACTGAAGGACTCGTAGAGTCCAGGAAGCAGCGAGTACAAGATCGGATGTTGCAACTGGTTTACCAGGGTCCATGTACCCGGTGTCAGGTGATGTCCCATGTGTATAGTAAAATAAACAAGAGCAGGCAGAGAATCAGAAAAATGTTGTCATTCCGAAGTCCTCTGGATTTGGCGAGGGTTGCTGTTGTCTGTGTTGTAGTGGAAAGCATTGTTTCAGTAAAAGACAATGTAAAAGTAATGCTGAAGGAAGGAATGTATATATTATGGTATTCTTTGGAATGACAAGGCATCACAAATATTGAGAGTTATGAGTTTTAAAGTACTAATTGCCTTTGGCAATAAGACCTGAAGATGTAAAGTACAAGGTGTCATTAACAGGAAGATGTAAATTGTGTATTAAAGATGAGAGATGTTTATACACAAGATCATGTTTTCTTTTTTTAATCAGAAATACCATATTCTGTACAAAATGTAAGGACTGGATGTAATTTAGCAAAATCCTTTATCAAACTCATCACAGGCTGTGGTGTGTTAAGACCTTTGCCCTGTTTACAAAAGCAGAAAGTGATCAGCACGGATACATAATCTGTAGGGCTGCAGATGGCAGGAAACCATGGTTACATAGCCTACATGATTAATCTTTCACCAAGAAAGACCTCATCAGAAAATGGATCGACTTCAGGCTGGGTTGGCCCCCGGCTAGCAGCCAAAGACACAAGAGAACAATGAAGCTGTTGGACAGTTCTGTGGAAGCTGAGGTTTCTTGCTGAAAGTCTGGTATTCACATCCGTTTCTCAGCTTACAGCCATGACAACTCGCCCCCAGGCACTAGTGCCACTTGTATGTCAGCTGCTTTGTATTCTTTGGAAGGTGAAACTAAATAAAGTATCACAAATGGTTTGAAATGTCGAAGAAAATTATCACTGGCCCTTCTGTTCGAGAGGTTGTACCCGCAGTCCCTGCTGGTGGCCATCAAGTCCTTCAGGGTGTCTCACACAATCAGACTAATTCGATGCATGAATATGGCAGTCAGTCAGGTCGTCTCAACAATGTCTTTGACTGCGGGAATTTCCCCATGACTTTCTTTCAACAATATTGTAGAAAAACAAAATCGGGGTCCAGATCATTATACTCGGTTTCAACTCAATCAAACACGGCAGCAGACACTTGGAGTGTTTGCGATTTTTTCTTTCTTTTAAATCACAGTCTTGTGAGTCTGGCTTTTAGTCTTATGGTCCAGTGGCTTTCTCCAGACTTTTTCTGGCACCGGGCCACCATGGCTTCGATCGCGCACCCACAGATGACCGAGGCTGTGTTTGCCCATCGCCAGCCATGGCACCCTTGTTGGATGACAGCGAATTTTCCTTTCTTGATGTGAACTGTGCTCTGCCCACCTGCAGTTCCCTGTGTTATTTGCTTTAGTCTTAACTTCAGTTTTCATATAGGAGCACGCACACAAGCACGCACGCGCTCGTGCCTGCCTCCTCACATGCTTCAAGCTCACTCATCGCAGAACTACACATAACACGTGCTGCTGCCATGATTACAATTCCTCACCACAGAAAGCATGGTCTTGCAAAGTTTAAGACTACATAACTGATCACGACGAACTAAAGAACCAGCACGACCACCATCATCCAATCCGGCAATCACGTGACGAGTAAAAGGAAAGAATGAACGAACAAACGAATGCACGAAGGAAAGAAATGAAGATTAGTTAACTATCATCAGGAGGGGCATGAGATGTCTGGATAGATCAAAAATCACTGAGAAAAAATTTAATGGCTGCAGAAGTTGGAAACGGAAGGAAGGATGGAGGTACAATTAGAGGGGAACGTTACTGAAGAGGAAAGAGAGAGATTCACCATTGTGAGTCCTACGTACAGCCTCGGCAAAAATGGCCGACACGTCGATCGTCCTGATCTTGGTGCTGTGCGCCATGTTGATGGCCTGGGGCAGCGTGTTGGTCACCATCACCATCTCCAGCTTGGAGTCGTTCACGCGGGCGACGCCTGGACCTGAGAAGAATCCATGAGTGCAGACGGCCAGCACCTGGCGGGCACCGGCCTCCACTAATTTCTCTGCCGCGCGACACATCGTGCCGCAGGCGTCCGCCACGTCGTCCACCAAAATGGCGACGCGGTCTCGCACATCTCCGACCAAAATCATGGCGACCGTTTGGTTGACCTTAGTGCGGCCTTCGTGGAGGAGAGCAAACTCCACGTTCAGCTTGTCGGCCAGTGACGTCACCTTCTTGGCAGCTCCAGTGTCAGGGGCCACGAGGCAGCAGTGGCGCCAGTCCGGGATCTGACTCCTGATCCACAGCAGGATGGCAGGTTCGGCGGTCAGGCAGTCCACGGGGATGTCGAAGAAGCCCTGGATCTGCGGGGCGTGGAGGTCCATGGTGATCACGTGATCAGCTCCGGCCGCGGACACCATGTTGGCCACCAGCTTGGCGTCACTGTCGTCCTGTTTTCTCGCTTCTTCTCGTCCTGCCGCGCGTAAGGAAAGCAGGGGACGACGGCGGTGACGCGACCTGCCGAGGCCATCTTGCAGGCGTCGATCATGATCAGCAGCTCCATCAGCATGTCGTTCACTTCGTCACATCCGGTCTGGACGACGTACACATCCATTCCACGCACCGACTCGCACAGCTCGACACTCCACTCTCCACTGGGCAACCTCTTGGTGACCACCTGGCTCAGCTCCAGGCCCAGATGCTCGCACATCTTCATGGCGAGGTTAGGGCAGGAACTTCCTGACAACACCTTCATGTTTACCGCCATTTCGTCCTGGAACTGCTCTCTGGTTTCAGCACGCTCGTGGAGGTACTGGATGAACAAGTTTAGGACAAAGCAAGATATTTCTTCTGTCTGGTTATTGTCAAAATTTATTATTTCTGTTACTATCATGAGGAACTTCTAAATCTTTGGTCCAAAGAACAAAGATGAGAAGGAGTAGGAAAGGGGAATGGAGAGAAGTAAATTCTGACAGAAAAGGGGAAGAACAAGAAGAATAAAATGTGTATTGTTGTTTATAACTCACACGACTGGTATGTAGGTTTCTTCCACAAAATCTTCTCGTTTAAATAGTCCGTGGATTGTACAGACCTTTCGTCCGGTGCATCCCGAGACACACGACTGTACCCAGTTCTGAACCGGATACTTTACCTGGCTCTGTAGGATCGCATCCCAGTCTGGTAGGAGTTTTGCAGAAAAGATCGGCAAAGAGACAGCTTATAAAACACAGATTGGACAAGGTCTGAAGGAGGACCATGGTGTATCTCCCCAAACACACGTGGCAGAAGCTATTCGTGCAAGTAAGAAGAAAAAAGCGGACGGAGCTATTGCCACGTACTTTCTCACGTCGTGCAGACACGTGGACAGAAGATTCAATCGAGCTGAGCTACTGTCACGTAATTATCACGTCAAGCTGGCTACTGGTGCGGAACGGAGAGTGTTGACAAGTCACAAAACTTGTTTACAAGCCTTTTATTGTTGTTTAACAAAAGTGAACCCGTCCTTCCCTATCTTTGACTTGATCAACAGATAAGTCAGGCCGAGAATGAAAGAAATCCCGCACTTTTACAAAACATTCACTTTTCTAATTTTTTTAAGTTGCTAAAGAGATCCTTTTATAACAGTTCACCGAGACATCATTTTCAAGCACAAACATTTTATTAGACAGACAAGAATCTTTTAGTCATTTAGCATTCCCCTACCCCACAAAAAAATCAGTTTTATTTTTAAAATATAAGGTTAAGAGATTCAAGAGAAAAAAAATTACTAAACGCAAGTCGTAAATATTTTCGAAGAATTACGGATGCAAACAGACAAGATAATACACAGGACCAGTGAATGGACAAGAAAAGTCTGTCGTCGCCAACTGAAGATGTTGACATCTTGACGGGTGAGACTGCGGGTCAGACCGTGGAGGAGGGAGCGATACTGATCAACTCCGGTGATATGCAAAATTTCTAAAGCAGTAAGACAGCAGGTAAAACTGCTGAATACAGCACGTGAATCATGCTCACTATGATGGTGTATTATCTGGCCAATACAGTCAAACAAGCTTTCTAATTAAACTGACAGACATGATTACAGAAGTAGACATTACAGATTAAAGCAGTCAAGCGGCGTAACAAAAAGTTCCCAAATCTAGCGGGTGTACAGGCAGTGAGATCACGTGGTGCATACACGTGGCAGGTAGAAGTAAACATCAACCATCTTTTCAAATAAAGTATGTTGGGTTGACATGATTTTTTTTATACAGTAGCCCTAGCTAACTTTGAATACTGAAGCGTTTGCACCAAAATTAAAGGTATACTCAAGGCTTGTGATAAGGCTCTGGTGACCGTCTAACGTTTCAAAAATATATTTAGTTACAATGACAGAGCACGAGAGCGATACAGGAGAAATAAAGGATTGGTTTTTCACTTAATTACCACTTATTAGCACTATTTCGGTTGCCGATGTTTATAAACATTGAAAAAATCCAGTGAAATCGACCTTTGTGTCCTTCCGCCGAGTAACCACGATAGCTTCCCGAGATGATCAAGCAGACGAGTCTTATTGTGACGTCAGTCTCCTTGTGACGTCACACGCACAGGAAGTGTCTGGGGTCATTGCGAAGATTTGACGTCATTTTATCGTATGACGCACTCTGTGTGTCAGGCTTGTAAGGCTCTGTCTGTCGGAAACTGATGAAAAGACAATTTTTAATCTTTTCCAACTTTTCGTGGCAATCGGGTGCAGCACATTCTCGAGGCGTGGTTGTCACTATGGAAACCACACGTCATAGGGTCACGTGACGGAGAACGAGACTTCGTGGAAGCACAAAAAGAGTCCTGTGTAATTTCTCTTATTAAACACAACATTCTACTAAAAACCTTCAACGTTTTCCACATGAACACACATATAAATAGACGAGATTCAAATGTATCCTACTCTTTATGCCATTCTAAGCAGTTTTATTTTGCCTTTAGAATCCCTTTAAGTGTTACAAATCATACAGCCAGTTATAGAGTATCCACCTGTAGGCATGTATCACTCCAACCCTCTCTCTCTCTCTCCATACACACGGAAACATCTCTCTTCTTGCACAAGAACATCTCTCTTTGCAGCTCAAGAAGAAATCGTGCGACTCTCTGACCGAAAAATAGTTCCAGCCAGACCGGCCTGTTGCCATGTCTGATGTCGAGATAGGAAGTGCTAGCCGGCCATGACAGCAGTAATTACTGTAATCGTCGTACGGTCTTAATGCCTGCACAGCCACAGAATCTTCAGGAATCTCTGGTGCATTCCAATAAGGTCAGCGGGTCCAGGCTGACACACTTCACCTTCACGTCCCTCGGGAGAGTCGGCAGCCCTCGCCTGACCTCTTGACCTTGCTGCTGTAACGTCTGTACTTAGTGTTACCCGTTCTCTGTGATTCATGTCAGATTTGTTCAGTTGCCAGTCAACAGAATTGACTGCGTGTGTCAAAGACCTGCCCTCGTCTGCCCTCCCATTATCGTCGATGTAAGTGGGACGCATGAAAATTCACATCCGAAAATGATTGGGTTTTGGGGGGTAGAGAAGGGGTCGTGTCCTCCACTGTGTTGGTGGCACACATCTCTGTAAATATGCTTACCAGACGTTCTATCTCTGAGTTTGCTATTTGTTAATCATATGTAGAAGCTTTGATGTTTGTCTTTTGGGTCTTGCATTATGTTTACTGTCTCTTCTTTAATTCTGCTCGAGCGTGATGGTTCGCTTCCTGATACTCTCAATTCACTTTGAGGTTTTTTTCCCCTTCCATTTAATCGTGCTTCATTTTTTCAGCCTCTCCATCATTAGTCTTCTAACCATCTGTCTTCGCATTCAGTCAGCCAGCCACAAGCACTGTCATTCATGACACACAAACACGTACACAAGAAATATAACATACATATTTAATTAACTTTGAATCAACCAATTTAATTGTACACTGCATGACGATGATTCCACGTACTTGTTTCGGGTAGATAGTATGACAGACATGGAGATTGTGGTCTGTGGAAAGACATATACACACTTCTTCTCTCATTTTTATTTGTCTTCTGTTGCGGATCAAACTTCTGGACGCGAAGGTGATGCTGCTGCAGAGAAAATTCATTGTGATGAATAAATTATTCTTTACCTGGACATCAAGCGAATAACTTAGACGAGACAAGGAAATGGATGGTTCTCATAATAACCAACCCATGCTGCTATTTTCGCAACTTTATTAATAACTTTTCACAATAAACTGCTCTCACGACAGTCCTTCAGTTCTTTGTGTTTTCTTCTTGCGGAAACGACCTTTATGATTAGGTCCACTTTGTCAAGCAGGTGCAACTGTTGTCATTTCAGATGTCATCGTCAATATGTCGTGACTTGTCCCACTATAATTTCCTCTCAAAGCTTTGTAATCAGGTTGCATGTTGCAACACCAAGCCCCTGTTGAAAAAAAGGATACACGAATTAGCAACGATTGTCGTGACATCTTCAGTATCATCAACACTCACCTCACACTCCTCTCAGTTTTGTCTCCTGAGCATCCTCCTCCCCTTCCACACACAAATTTCCTAACACTGAAAATATTGTAAAACATTTGTTTCCTCTTTTCGCGCTCTTTCTACAGATAGAAATGTGAAAGAAGAGAGAAGATGAAAATAAACATTACGACGAAAGAAGAAGTACTATACTATTTTTTAATAATTATGCTCACGGGTGGAGTGCGTGGGTTTACTGGCTCAAATCCGAGAATCTAATGCATGCTATTCGTTGCTTCGCATCTTTTGACTGAACAAAGTATTATTGTTTTTTTTCCGCGTGGGTTTCAGAGAACATCGACAGACCAAGGAGAGTTTGTTGGAAGCAGCTCTCTGCTCCGAGATATTACCCCACACACACCAATCGATCCCACCCGCCATCAGGTGAGCACGCAGACCGTCTGCCACCCAGTCAGGCAGCAAGTCTCACGTGTGTTGCCAGTCCATGGCTGTGCGAGACATCCGTG
This sequence comes from Pomacea canaliculata, assembly GCF_003073045.1. Classification (NCBI taxonomy): domain Eukaryota; kingdom Metazoa; phylum Mollusca; class Gastropoda; order Architaenioglossa; family Ampullariidae; genus Pomacea; species Pomacea canaliculata. The sequence goes on along the minus strand of NC_037594.1, from coordinate 26,435,489 downwards.
GGTTGGATTACTTTCATATCTCGGTATTTTTATGTACAACAGAGCCACTCCCACGCCGTTTGCTGTTACCCAGCATGCACCACTCACCTGGTGCAGGTGTTAATACCAGGGATGATGATGTACAGAACTGCACGTCTGGTGCTCACAGCGAGGAAACAGGATCTTGCCACTCCTCTCCTTGGTTTTCTGTACTGGTTACCCATCCTTTCTGGCATCTAGTACAAACTGTGCTGTTTTAAGTTTTTGCTGTCTCATGTCCTGATTATTTCTCTTCCCCTACATCCCACCCAGACACATGTCCTTCGTCATCAGACGTGTCACCAGAACAACATATGGCCACAGGATTTTTAGTTACTGTGCAGCGAAACAATGGAACTCTTTCCTTTTCCACCACCTACTCACTATTGAATCCTCTGAATGAGCACTGAAAACGCATCTCTTCATTAAACATTACTCCCAACAATGGTCCACACTCTCGTCCTTCTTCAACACCCTCTTCCCCGTTTGTTGGCTACTACCTTACTCGTCTCACTCTCAAGAATCATTTACCCGATTCATCTCTACGTTTTCTATACTTTTTTTTCAATTAATCATCAGTACTGTTGTTTATTCGTCCGTCCTTCGTATGTCGTCCATGTCTCTTTCTTGTGTCTTTCTCTCGGAGCACACTCCTTACGAGCGCGAGTATGCGTTGTAGTAATGACACGCCATCCTAACAACCGCTCTACCTGTAAATTTTTCTTTAAAAATAGATCATGGCCACGGATGACACGCGGTTCGAAAATTCCTTGATCCTTTAAAAAAAATCTTTCAAGAAAATAACTGCATTTGTCTGTGATAACAGCACTGGAAGTACTCCGACATTTACAGGCATTCATCTCTTGTTTGTCGATGACCTGATGATCCTTCCTGCACGTGGCACATCACCAGGTATGCGTATGCCTTGAACTTTTGGCAACATTCATCATCGCATTAACTACAACTGTAAACTGCCTGGTACGCAAGAGTGAAGGTGCCACACAGAGAGGGTCAGACACGTGACCAAAGAATAACAAACGGCGCAGTGAGAGAACACCAACGACGCCGTCAGCCGACTGAAAGTATTAACGACGACATTCCGTAAAAACGGTTGCCAAACTGCTGGAAGGTGATAAACACGAGCAGAATAAGAGATGGGAAGAGAGAAAAAAAATGACGATGACGGGTGTAGGATAAACAGAACATTATTTTCTGCATCTAACAAATGCAGGGTCAAAACTAATAACAACAGATGGAATGAAGAGAACGGAATGCTAGAATGTGTACACGATGAGCAATTAGAGAAACATGGCCAGACCGTGGTTAGCAAAAATCTTTTGTTTAGAAATCGTGCCGATGAAGATGACGGGAGCAAAGACCAACAGCCGACAGAAAAGCAGGGCGCGTGTAGAAAATCGATCTTGCCGGCCATGATCGGCACTCCCAGGCCGGAGCTGCTGACCTCTCGCCTTTGACCTGGGGCATCAGCCACCATCATGGGCATCCGTGGGAGAGGGGGAGGAGAATCACATCATGAATTAGGGACCTCACAGCCAGTAAGTCCCGAGCAACCCGAGAGAGAGAGAGGGAGGGTCGGTTGGTTGTTAGTGTTTTGCGGAGTGCCAGCGACATAGGTCATACCAAGGCAATGAAAGAATCACACGCAACTGGTTTTTTTTTTCTGATTTGTGCCATCAACACTCAGAGAGGGAAAGGTTGGTTGTTGCGCCAGTAACAGGTCATACAAAGGCAATGAAAAAAATCACATGCAACGATTTCTTCTCCCCTCCCTCAACAAAACAAAACAAAGCGCACTACAAAGCCACAGTACGTATACTTCAGTAGGTAAGAAATAGTATTTAGTGAGGTTGACGTGGAACAAACTGATAATTCTACGAACTCGTTACATTCAGAAACACAAGCAGCAAGAGGAGAGAGGATAGCGAGCGATGCAGGCTTTGTATTCATGCCCGGCGCATCATCCGACCTCGCTCCCCATTCTCTCAGTTCCACGGCAATCGATAAACGGTTTTCAAGGTGTGACGTCAGCTCAAGGTCTCACCAGCTGCCATCTCCCTACAACATAAAACCATCCAGTGTCTATGGTTTTGAACCCTGGTTTGCCGGTTCTTTGAGGTGGAAAGGCATGCACCACAGGCAGCCTCTGGTGTGGTTTGTGACAGTCATTTAATGAATGAAGGTTTCTAGATTAAAGCCTTTTTCAGCTGTTGACAATATTACATCCACAGATCGAAGTACACACACATGCATCCACCACCCTTTCAATGCACAAGATAACTGAATACTGAACAAAAATACAAACTGATTGTGAAACAATATTTTAAGCACATATTCTTTACAAAAAGTAATTATAAATAGACAAAGTTATCACCACTCTGGTTGTTAATGCAACCACATCTTATAAGATGAAAAATGTCTAAAATTACAGTTTTGAAAACAAAATCAGCAGAAGGTGTGGTAAATCATCAGTGAAACAGTTTCACGGGAGATGCAAGCACTCGCATAACAAAACCTGGCCAGTGATTCACATTTACTGCTCATCCAAAGAAAGACTTAGGTAGTTCACAAAGGTCAACATACAAGCTGTGTTTTATTTCACCTTAAGAACTGGATCAAGTGATCTGTGCCAGACTGGATATTCCTAATAGGACAGAACACAACACTGGGGGACTGCTGTCAAAACTGATCACAGAGGAAGAAAACAAACATAAATGCAACTGGCCAAACCCAATGAATTGTCAAACTTGCTAACAAACCACACATACCCTGGTAATCTCAGCAAAAAGAGGTGAATGGTTTTATTTAGGGAACATCAGACGGCAAAATGGCAGTATTTTCAATGTTTGTAAAATGTTTGTTCAACTCATAGATGAATGTCACAGACTGCACAAATATTGCTCTTTTTTTTTTTAGCCTGCTTAATTTACTAAGGCTTGGCACTTTTTATGTCATGGGTAGCACACAAAATGAGTTTTTGGATAGAGCTTTGAGGTGGGTGTTGCGATGCCTTGCTAAGAAAATATATTCAAAAAGAGAAAGAAACCTGAAAAATAACCACTTAAACCAAACAACCTGGAGAAGGTGAGTATAGCGCAACTGATTCCCTTCTGCAATGACAGACCACTCACATGCAATCAATACTTATTAAACTCTGAAGCCAGTTTTTTCAATGAAAACAACAAAAAAACTGGTTGTATCACAACTGGAATTACTAGGTAAATGGAAAACAATGCTGCGCAACAGCTTCATGTTGCTGAATGATTTGGGTGATCAAGACTAGAAAGTTAGACCATTGTATATATGGCCTGGTCTTCTTGATTACTTTGCAACATAGAATACTATCTTTAGCCCTCATTCTGCTGCTTGCTGAAGGAAGGAATGGACTAAATGGCTATCAAAAACAATCATTTGCAAGCTGGAACACACAGGATTGCAATACAATGCAAGTGATTTAAAGTATTTCAACATGCTTATCACAATAATGACAAGATTATTTCTTTTCTTTTTCATACTAGAAAATCTCATAAAAGTGATCTAATACTAATTCCTGCAACCCACCGACGCCCCTTTAAAAAAAATGCACCTGAAAAAGATTATGCTACAAACATTGCTGCCCTAGTTTGTGCACATATATGCTGCTTAAAAGCAACATTGAGTTACATATATGGTCTCTGTGCTTTTATATACGAGTCCTTAGGTTAAAACTTCACCCAAACCTTGGACTTTAGACTGTTTCACACTTCTTTCTGTAAGTCATGGAGAGAGGATGATCCTACAAAATATATGGGCTTTTCTTTGCTGCTAGCAAAAGACTCTTCTCTGCCCATTTCAAATATCTTCGAAGATAATCAGCCATAGAACTAACTTGTCTCCCTAAAACTTTTCTGTGTGTCTCTTCAGGTTTCTCCCTCTGATTAACTTTGTTATCAATTCTGGATTTTCAAACAACAAAATTACATCAACATTAACCAATAAGTACCCTTTCTCCTAAACTTCACAACATTACTTTCTCTGAAATATTACACTGCAGCCACTTCTGCATCTGAAGAAGACAAAATAATAATAAAAAAAATCCTCAGCAAAAATCTGAAGTAAACAGTCGAATACATGCAGCATGATCTGTTCATACAGCACCACATCACCATGAACAGCATCTACCGCTCGACAAGTCAAAGACATTTGATTCCAAAGTCTTTTTTGATCGATGCCACATCTTCTTGGGGGTAGATTCCTTGGCCAGAAACTATATCCAAAATTTGGCTAACTTCTGCACACAGACATCACAGAATGCTCAAATGTTATCTCTGCATGCAAACTTATTTCTGTACACAGAGTTCTCAAGAATTCATAAAAAGCAAAAAACTTTCTCTCTGCGTCCCGCACATAATGTAAAAAATTGCATAGTAATATATTTTTATACACTTTGGGGTTTTTCATCTAAAAATTCATAAAATATAATATACAGGTAGTCCTCGGGTTATGACGGTCTTGAGTTATGTCGTTTCGTGGTTACGACGCTTTATATGACGCTCATTCTGACTTATGAGGTTTAGCGTCGTACACTGTTTATTATTCTTACTGCACTTACAGCACTTACAGTACAGTATTTCACTATTAAACGTACTGTACTGCAAAATATTTTACTGTACTTATGTTTATTGATAGTTATGTAGGGTACTGTGCTAGGATAGGTGTTTGGATAGGCTAAGTGTTTGCAGTACTGTACTGTTATTATGGTAGTAAATGGTACAGCACTGTATGAACGCATGATCCGACTTACGTCAAAATTCGGTTTACGACGCCGCGTTAATAACGGATCCCCGTCGTAAGTCGAGGAATACCTATATACTTTCCACTGATTGAATTTTGCAGAAAATCCGGGAAATATTTTCCCATTAATTTCTTATAAAAACCAGCGAAATAGTAAAGAAATAGTGAATAGTTACTGTACAAATTCATAAGAATTAATCTGCACTTGGATATGTTAGTTTCTACTGACCAAAAATAATTAGACAGTACACTTGATCATCAGAACAAACCTTCTTTATCTTTATTGGAGAGGAACAATACAACAGTTGCAAATCTTGGAACCTGTCGCAGATAGGACAAAACCTTGTATGCATGATCCACCTCACCTGAAAAAAGTCCCGATGTGCATATGAAGTGAAAGAATGTTTTTATTCTTCTTTATATGCTTTAAAAATGTGTTAAATGAGCAGTTGCTATGTGTGTGTGTGAGAGAGAGAGAGACTGATACTTTATTGCTTTAACAGCATAGCTCCAGCATGGGTATGAACATCTGTCAAAATATATACATATCATAGAACTGCTGTAAAGATAGTTCAATTATAAAAAGACCAGTTAATCTTCTATAAATACATGTAGGAAAAAACTCTATACACACACACCACATAGCAAAAGACAGTATCTAGGAATTTATCCACTTACACACACAAAGGCCCCTACTCTTACATGACTGCCATATACACATTAAAAATTCTCTTAAAAGATAAAATATTTCAAGGCTATTGGCCGGCAAAACAAGAGCAAGTGAGTGAGATAAAAATAGATCAAGTGAGAGGGAGACAATTTCTCTCAGCAAACCAACACTAACCAATAGTAATAAAATCATTTTTAAATTTCATTTTAACTAGATTCTAAGTGAATAAATAATTTAGTATTACGTGTCTTTCTTGTCCCTTTTCTTTAATCATACTTTCTTCTTTTCATTTGTTTTTAAAGTGTTTATCTTTGTTGATGTTCAACTGGCCATTGTTAGTTTTACTACTGTCTACCCTCTGTGAACATCTGTAACTGTGTTTGCTTTATGTCTATAAATCATTTAAGCTCACCTGTCCTTGCATCTTGTGCAGCACACTGCATAACCGTCTGTAATATATTCCCATCCAGGTTGTTGCTGATAACTGAAAACATAGCCATTGCATTTGGAAAACAATGTCTTTCCCAGCTTCCTGAGGTCATCAGTCCCCAAAAATTAAACATTTCACTTTTGCAGACACCCCTACAAAATCCAAGCAAAACAATTTTCAAGGTCCATGGCTGGTATGTTTGAAATCTCCCATCCCTTCTAGCCCCTAAAAATAACCTGAACCCAAATCTAACAATACAACACAAACCTTCTCCTTTCCGACCAAAACCGCAAATATCTAAAACTGACCATTATGTTCTCAGTTTTACAGTAAATACATTTACACTCCCAAACGTATGCTCTCTCGACATAAATTGAATTATAAATTTCTTCAATAAACAAATTAAAAAAAATTCTCATTACTTCCTGGAGAGACGTCTTATAAAGGCACTTTTTAAATCATATAAAATCTAGTTGCTTTAAAACAACAGGGTTTATAAACTCTGGGGAAGACTGGTACTAGATATAAACCTCAATACATACCACTATCTGTGAAGCAAACACATGAAACACGAAACACCTGCATCGGGAATCAGGAAAACAGGCATTCTAGATATGGGGACATGGAAAATCTGCATCTTGCTTTATTAAACCGTTGAGAGGTCAATGAACAGAAAACTGCCCACCTTTCGGGAGATCCTCTGGTGCAATTTGCTTCAGCAGCTGGGCATAGACTTTAATGTCTTTGGTCTGCTTCAGAGAATTCCACTGCTGAATGAATTCATATGGAGTTATCTTTCCCTCTGTTGTCCTGGGAGTAGGGGTAACCGGCAGCCCTAATCCAGTCTGTTTCACTGCAGATGCCTTGGATTTTCCTCTTCCTACCTTTTTGGTTCCATCACCTGTTTTGGATCTGCTGTGCATCTCTGATGCTAGTGGCTGTGCAGAAACTGGTAACTGTGGACTTCCTTTAGAGACTTCTGTGTGTGGAAGGGTCGGATGGCTGTTTGGCTTGGATTCAATATCTGCAAAATGAGCCCTCTCTATGCATTCTGTATTTAGAATTGACACCTAATACTGTTCACACTTTACAATAACATGCAGCTAGTGGAACATGAACAGAAGAGATAAAATGTGATTATATTTTCTTGCCTTCAGAAGCAGTCCTTTCGGAGAGTTTTTTATTCATAGTCTGTCATGAAGTATATGAAGAAATTTGCAGTCATGGCTACACAAAACAAGAAAATTAGTGGTTTTGCTGTTTGAATATATAGCCTGATGGAACTGGCCTGTATCTAACATGGTAAGTAATAGTTGTGAGATAAAATAGAAATAACAAAAGGACAGGAAAAGTGAGGTGAGAACTTTATGCAGAACCACAAAGACACAGAAAATTTGATATCTGCGGAAAAAAAAATTTCCTACTTGCTGGTGTTTCCTTCTCATCATCCGAGTCATCAACTTCCTCTATCTGAACTCTTGTCCTCTTTTTCTCAGCCTGCGTAATGTTTCTCTTTGTCTGAGATGACTCTCTCTTCAGCTTCTCATATTCCTACATCACATTAAACAAAAAAGATTTTTAAAAAAATATCCAGAGCAAGCTTTAAGGTCCCTATCACAAACAACTTGAATATTTATGGTCAGAAAGGTTTAGGAGTTTTTGGAGTAGGAAGCAAGATGCCAGGATCAGTCTGGATGAAGCTTTCCAGAAACAGAGGTAACTCAAATGTAGGCAAAAAATGAAATAAAACCGACAAAACAAGAGCATAGGAGAAAGAAATGTGTCATGGTCATAGTATATTAGGGGGATGGGGGTTGTGTCCGGAGACGTGTTTAAAGGCCCACCTGCATGTGAGACCCTGTACAGGTAAAGGTTCACATGATTTCCTGCTATCCATCAACACTACAGCTGACGTTCTTCTTTCAAACCTTAACACCACCACAGAAATCTTTGAAAGTACTAATTTACTATTACGAGCATTTTTGTTTGGTGAATTTATAAAATGGTTTGTCTTTTGAAGACAGATAATTCCCTGCATATGCTGTCAGCGTTAACCCACCTCCTTGTATAAACCTTTCACAATCTCTGTTTCCCGTTTGGCTGCTGTGTTGGAAGGTTCTAGCTGTAGCAGCTTTAGCAAGTCTTGAAGACACTCTCTGTACTGGCCTTTCATCTGCCCAAGGAAAAAAACATCAACACCTTGTGCTATGGTGAGAGATGGTATGAGAAGAAATGATGATTAAGATCCCATTGCTTATTGGCAATACTGATGGCTCCACACACCCTTTTTGAAGATGTCACTTGACACTTTATAAAAGACAATGACTGCTGACGCATACAATTGGTAGCAATACAGGAGAGATGTCAAAATATAAAAACACACTACTGGCAACAATGCTCCCTCTGCTTGGCTCACAAAACCTCAGTATTTATTCGGCATCTAATGAAAGGTCTAGAAACAACCACTACCTACCATTTGCACATGTGCATTCTCACCCCTAAACACTCTGGGCAGTGAAACATGTCATTCACCCATATATGCTCAACCACTAGAACATTTTAGAAGTGGAATAACTTGTTAATTTAACATGCGCTGCTAGCAGGCAAGATCAAAGCAATGTGGCCACATTGAGTGCAAGTCATGAGCATAACAGTCCTGCTGGCCATTGCAGCACATTTAAAGAGTTGAGCTAAATTTATTTTGTAACAGTTTGATTGATTATCCTTCCAAAACAGACTTTTCTAATTGTTTTATACACATAAGCGATTGCATTATTTCTTAACTCTACAGAACACTATACTTAATGTAAAAGTGATGACATTGGTCCAGCTGCCATAAGATGGTAAAAGTCACTTCTTAAAAATCTCTTACATTAAGATATTGGATATATTTCTTAGTATTCATGTCAGCGATTGACAGACTTTCAAATAAGCTTGACAATAATGAGGCGCTTTAACTCACTTTTCGTGCCAGTGCTCGACGATAGTACGCCTTAGAATTGTTATCTTCAAGCTTCAAAGCAGCATTACAATCTTCTTCTGCTTCTTGTGCCTGTAAATAAGCCAAGAATAGTATTCAAAATCTACACATGCAGCAATTTTAAGAGTCTCTTCTTATACACTCTGAGGTATACAGATAATACATAAATTCTGGTAAATGTATATAGACTGCTTGAAACTGATACAATTTTGAGATGGACATATTCATCATATTTTGAACGAGGTTGCTGTCAGAAAAAAATGTTTGAACACAATGCACACTGACCTTATCTATTTTCAAAAAACAGAGAGCTCGGTTGGTGTAGATTACAGCCTTGTTGCTGAAAAGGTCTAAGCACTTTCTGTAGCACTCAATGGCTTGCTCATATTGTCCCTGCACACAAAACGTCTTTTAAAGTAGATATAATCCTTTTAAGCATATTTATGCACTCCAACAGAATACTTCTTACAAACCTGAAACACCCAAGAATACCTCATTTAACTAGAGACACACGCAGTAGAGAAACACAGTTCACCTACTGATAGGTCCTTGCATCAAATGATTCAGGTTACAATTTATCCCATTGTCAAATATTTTCAGTTTATTCGACTTATTCTACATATTTAGCACGCAATTTGTCTTAGAAAAGAGCTACACTCCCTCCTCCAGCCATCTTTTACATGTTTACACATAAATAGACTCAGGAAACACCAGGGACCCTCAATCATTGTACCTTTTGAACTTGCTTGTTGCCTTCAGCTTTGTGACTCTCAAACTGCTCCTCAAAACTGAGACTCTTTGTAGTCTTCTTATTTGTGGACGCCACTCTTGTCTCTTCAAAAGATGCTTGAGACTCCTGGATATTTGTCTCATGCAGTATGAGTGGCTCAGTGGGTTCAGGCAGAACTGAACTCATGGCAGCTTCTTCATCTAGGATTTTGGGAACCTCCCATCTGTCGACCCTTACCAATGGTGGCAGCTTTTCTCTCCACTTTGATCCATCCTGCTTCTGTAGCACATGCTGGCATCGAGAAGCTCCTTGATGGGCAAGGATGGCCGAGTTATCCAGACTCAGCACATGCTTATAATCAATATATGCCTGGCGATACCTGTCAAAAGTTTCAGTTTTACAAAACTTGTGTAATGATGAAACATAAGTGCAAAAATTACTTTAATACTGGGACTGCAGAAACTCATAACTGCTAAGAGTTTACGGACAGGCTGTTAAGATCCGACAACATAACCTGAAGTGTACAAATAAATGGTGTCACACAAACCATACCATACTCACTTCTCAAGGTGCTCATAGGCAGATGCCCTGCGCAGCAGAGGTTTAGTCATGTGAGGCACAAGGTTAAGTGATTGTGTGGCATCCGTGATGGAGGCTTGGCAGTCACCAGTTTTAAGATAGCAGGCTGCACGGTTGCTGTACATCAGGGAAATGTTGACTTCCTGTCCAGGTGCTAAAACAATGAAATGAAACCGCTGCTGTAGAAGGACTTCATGAAGTGACATCTGGTAGGTTTTTTTTCCCCTCTTTTTCATTTAGGAGAAATGAAAGCAATATTTATTAAATGGAAGGCATAAATAGTATTATTGATTCCTTCTGATCATCACAGTAATAACTGTCGTTATCTCCATATCACCATTCTTGTCACCAAAGTCATGCTCATCATCACTAGTGTCACCACCGTCATCATAATACCAAAGAAACAATGCCACCACGTGTGCACAGGCATGTGCAGCTACCCATATACACATGCAAACACAGCATGCACATATGCACGCATGCACACGTACACCCACATAAAACTTTACTTTCGTGGAGCTACTAATCATACAGGTATTACCAGGAATCATCTTTCTTAAATGTAATAATCTAAAAATTAGTCTGTCTGGAAATCTGTCAGCGTAACACCAGCCTTTTATTCCCCTGAATGTCCAAAACAGACAAAATCCAAGAAACTGCATTCTTCAATTCTGGAAATGTCAAAATAACAAAAGGAACAGAAAAACATGCTGAAGAATTCAGGGAACTAAGCAAATGATAATTAAAAACAATTAAAAGACAATACCTTCTTGAAGTTTAGTAATGACAGTAGAGTACACATTGATGGCCTCTGCGAACTGCCCAGCTCTAAATAAGTCATTGCCCTTCTCTTTTATGGCTGCTATATCTTTAGATAATGTCTTCTGGATTAGGATGGGTTGCTTCTGGCATTCCTCCACTAAACAGTTGTCTTTCTTTTCCAAGCCATCATTTGCACGCTCTGTGTCTATAACAGAATCCTGCTCTTTATTTGTAGAATCTTCTCCGATCTCACCTACAGAAGATTCTTTGTGATTCACTTTCTCAGCATCCTCACCAATTATAACCTCCTTAGCCTCTTTAAACTCACTCACATTATTCTGTTGATCTGTTTGATCTTGTGAGCTGTCAACATTTGAAAGCCCTGAAGATAACAATGCTTGAGAATTTTCTGTTTTTGCACAAACTGAGTTTTGTTTATTTGGTTGGTCCTTTACATCGCCTTTGTCTGGAACACTAACATTCACTGAAGCCTCACATAACACATCTGTACCAGCTTCCCCAGAAACATCAACTCTTGTACAGTTCACAGCTTCACTCATCTGTTCAACCTCTTCCTCCAACCAAATTTCTTTCTGTCCTCCACATTCTGAAGAAGAATTCGCAGGCACAGTGCCACTCTTGTGTTTTTCTTCCGAAACCTTGACTGTCTTCTGTGTGTCTTTCTCAGAATGTAGAACTCCATTTACATGAGAACATTTGCCTTGTGAAGGCTGTTCCACAACTATGTCTCCACTTTTGCCATCTTCATCCTCACTGTTATCAACTTCTTTGATTATCATGCGTCTGCCCTTCTCTTTGCGAGTTTTTGCTTCTTTTTCCATCTCTTTTTTGATTTCTTCCAACAAGTTCTGAAATGTTTATAACACAAATTAACAAAAGCTAAAAAAAGGATCACCTTTAATGTTGAGAACAATCTAGAAACAAATTCTCACTAGCACAATGCACTCACTTTGCCAGTGGTGCTTTTGTTATTTTCTGAACAGCTATGAGACTAAAAGAGGTCTGAAATCTGCTAGTGAATGGTGAAAAATATGACTATGTACCTGTGCAGTTTTGTTGTTAGACTCTATCTCCAGAACTCTCCTCACATCTTCTTCAGCCTTGACCCAGTTTTTCTTGCCTTTCATAGCTGTGCCTCGCCGCAGTAACGCTGTGAGCATTAAAACACAACCTGTCTGTTCAGAATATGCACAAGGTTAATAATCAGTCAAAATATGTCATGCACAGACATCAGTGATAGTGGGGAGGAGAGATTCATCAATGACAAAAAGGTGCACTTACCTTTAATATTATTAGGCTCCTCCTGCAACACATGGTTGCAGTCTTTGATGGCTTCATCCCATCTAGACTGCCGCAAATCTGAGAGAAAAGAAATGGTTACAATTTCAAACCATTTTGTATGGTATCGATCAAAATGGCTCTTTTGAAACTGAATTCCTTTAATATAGGAATTATAGCAAATAGATGTCTTTTGACAGAATCAGAATTTTTTCATATCTTCTTACATAGATGCACACAAGTTGTAGCATAATCCACCAACAGGCAACTGGATAGTTGTACTTACAGGCCAGGGCACGATTGTTGTAGGTGGCTGTCAGCGGTATAACAGAGATGCTACGAGAATAGTACAAGATGGATTCCTCATAATCATGAGAATAGAATGCCTGTAAAACAGACCAAAACAAATGAAGAATACACTACTGCATCTACTTTTAACATTAAACCCAATTTTCACAAGCTATCTTTATTTTCACAACATCCACCTCAAAGTTTATCTCTTTTAAAGATCTTGTGGAGTGTAAACATTTCTTTTTTCTACAACTATGTAAAATGCATTGGGAGATATTATTTCCTCAGCTGACAACTTCTTTATAAGTGATCTCATACCATGTCCTTGCTTAGTTTTCTATCCATTGTACCAAAGACTATGGCTTTGTCCATCGCTGTCTCTCCAAAGCTTATCTATCTGATTTCTACCAGTCTCATGATATCCCACCTGTAACGTTTCAGCCCACAGAAGAGTATCTGCACCTTTCTGCACTCATGAAGAGTGCAAACACTCCAGTTATCAAATGATGCCTCTTCCAGCTCGAGTGATGACTTAAAGGCTTGCTTGCTGGTCCCAGAAGCATAAAAAAAAAATTCCAATGGCACTTGCAGGCGTTGATGAGTGCAATCTTTCCAATGTGCTTAATTCTTTTTATGCCAGCTTTGAGCTACACCACTTCTCTCACAAGGCTTACACACTAAAACAGTCTTTGGTCCCTGAGCACGAGTTAGTGATTACCCAGTCTTCTGTCTTTATGTTAACAAAGCTTTGGGTCCAGGCAGGATCTGTTCCAAGATCACCGGAACCAGCAGAGGACTTGGTCGCCTTCTGTCATCAGCAATTCCTCAGGAAGGCATCATGCATCCTCTCTATTTCTGTTGGCATGTAATTTTCACTCTTGCAGTCTGCCTGTAGGTACAAGATGCCTGAATGCAGAACCAATCATCACCACAACTCATTCATTCCACGCGCCATTCACTTGATAAACTCTACTGGCTGATCTTGTAGTTACCTGAGATTGTAGGTTGGCTGCCAGGTAACACACTGTATTGTGACAGGCGCTAACAGCGAAACTCGTGTGTGTGGGAGAAAGAATGTGTGTGTGAAAGAGACACTATTTCAACAAGTACATTTGTTTTATCTTTTAAATCATGTATATACTATTCTTAGTATAAGCATTATTTTGAATTGCCCCTGGGGATCAATAAAGTTGTATTGTATCCGTTTGGCTCTCCCCTCCCTGGTGGGTGGGTGAATCAGTGTTTAACACCGAGCCAGCAACTAAGGCTGTATCATGGCAAGGAGCCAGCGCTGTAAACAGATGCCACATTCAGAGAAAGAACAGCGTCCCGAGACAAGAGCTGAACCCAGGGCAGCCAAACCTCACTGTATTGGTGACAGGCGCTAACCGTTGCACCACCGGACCACCCTCCCTGGTGGGTGCCAGATTTGAGAAGAGTGCGCAGTTGTTGTTAATCCAGGATAATATCAGTAATAAAGCTCCTTGTCATTGTCTTGATATGCTTGGCAGCAAACCTATCTCCTTTTCAAGTCATATCACAGCAATACCCATCTGCTCAACAGGTTACCTTCATCATGACCTGGCTGGTGCTCTCATGAGTTGCTTTTGCCTAGACAGGCAATGCCCAGGCTGGTACTTTCAATGTGGAAAGCTTTAAGCTAAATGCTGTGTTAACATCTCAATTTTTTTTGTTAGGGTTTACTCCCTTACCCTTTATCTTTCCCAAGATTGCCCACAAGGCTCTGAGACCATGTACGCCTAGTTGCAAATGAGTGGGTTTTGATCCCTGACCAATACTTTCATCAAGGAAAGTGCTTGTCCAAAAGAGCAATGTCTTGGATCGTACTTTCATCTTAGAAAGCCTTTGCTCAGATACCATGTTAACATCCCGTTTTCTCTGAGTTTTCTTCCTTGGTCTATGTCTTAAAAGATGTCACCCACAAGGAAGTGGGGGCATTTTCCCTTTGTGAGGGTAGAGCTGTGAGAAATTCTTTGAATATTTGCTGCTTGTTCCACCATGAGGGGTTGTGTTCATGAACTCTCTGTCTCTTTAAGTGCACTCTTTCCCAGCTGTGACACCAGGTCAGAGCTGGTTGCCATTAGCTTAGCTCTACATTACTACATAACTACAACTGAGTTCTTGAGATACAATTCTGGAAATATCACTATGTACAAAATGATGTTAACAACACTGGCATCAAGACTTAAACATTGAAACATTTACATTGTGAAAGCCTCAGCCAATGGGAAAAATGGGCCAATATTAATAAGGCACAATCTGTGTCCAAATGCAACATGATGTTAACTAAAAGCTCTCACCTCATTTCCCTTCTCTTTCTCTCTTATAGCTTTCACAGTTTTTTCCTCATCAGTCATCCCTAGAAGAAAACAATAAGAAAAACATGGTCTCATGAAAGCATAAGGCACAATAAAATCCCAAATGAAACACACTTAAATTACTAAAATAGCATTTTGCTGTGATAAGAGTTAAAAGGAAAGTTTCTAGAGGTTATTCTTTGCTGGGTTAAGTCACAGGCAGCAGACTGATGATTGACCTGATGATGGTCAAGCAACAACTGCCCCCATGAACCAGTGTTGCAGTAACTCCTGTAGTAAAGTAACAGCGCAACACTTTGAATTCAATACCTTTTGTGTCCACAATGTCCACAATACTTTCTGGCTCCAGGTTTGCAGACCTAGCACTAGCACTGTCATCTTTTTTACTGGCCTCCTCTTTCTCTAGCTTCTCCACTTCCCCATCAGCATCAAACCTGTATGGGACCAAACCAAATTTGTTCAGCCTCCTTAGCTCGAGTGGATGAGTATTAAAGCTATGCCAGGTTGAAATAACAAAAATCACTCATATTGTACGACTCTACTTTTTTTTATATATATACACACAGCAAGTAGCAAGAATCGTTCGTATTGCACTTTCATTTCCATATGCCTATAATAAATAACAAGAATAGTTTATATTGTACTATGTATACTGAATATGTATACTGTAAATAACAAAAATCATTCATATTGCCCTACTTTATACAGTTAACAAGAACAAATGTTTATATTGCAGAACTCTGCAGCATGTAACAATAATCACTACAGCTATTTTTGTATGCAGACAGTAAATGAACAATTTAGAAGCTTGGATATTTTACTGAAAACATAACAACAATTCTTATTTAATAATAAAAATATCACAAGATTAAAGACAACTTAGATATTATAACAGGGTTCCCAGGGAAGAGGGGGAAAATCTTCTCTATTTTCTGAAATACATGTATTACTTTTTAGTAATAAATAAATAATTCTGATGCATGTCTGCCATATTTAGATAACTTAAAAAGTCTCTTTAGCGTGCTGATAACATACACTGTTAATGTAAATGTTCCCAGTTTTCTAGAAATCTAAGTAATAATAATTGCAAGACCTGAAAGCCATTCTTTGGTGTAATACAAAAGATAGGTAAGGACCCTGCGAACCCTGATTATTAAGATAAGAATAGCTTTGCTTATGAACCTGGTATTAGCATAAAATAAATCCATGCTGCTGTAACTCACTTGTCCCACTCCTTAAAGAGCGTGGCATTACTTTCTTATTTGACTTGCTTTTCATGTCTGTGTCATTTTTCACCTGTGAACACAACAAATGTTCTGCATAAATAAAAATCCAAAATAGCGTCACTTATTTAAAAAAAAGTTTCCCAATTTGAGGGTCATCAAAGTGAACAACGATACTTTTTGCATCCCTTGCCACTGTCTGTTGTGAATAGCTTCTTGAGCCGAGACACATATTTCATGAGGCATAAAGTTTAGATAATTTTTTTTTTAAACCCACTAGCCATGTGAAAACAAGAGGGATTTTTGGGGCATAATAGACAACCCTAAAATCTGTCACAGTTGCAAGATAACATTTTAGATACAATTTTATCCTTTCTGACCTTTTTAGAACCTGAGATAACAGCACCAGTTCGCACAGGAGGCTGAGCAGCATTAGCATTGGCCTCTTCTGTTTCCTTCCCTTTGTTGTTTTGCTCTGAAGACAGAACCTTCTCCCTGGTCTCCATGCTGCTCTGCCAGTTCTGTTGATAACACAAATAAATAAAAGTTACATCTGCCATCTCTTTCTTAACTCAAACATCTAAAACTGAGTAGATTTTGTACAAGTGCTGCAGTTCTGCATGGTTTTTAACTCTTTGCCTATTTTTAATGTCCGTAGAAAAACATGCATTCAAATGCATGGATGACAAAAAAGTATATACAAACACTTTTAAGCCTTCAAGACAGCTTTTATCAAAAAATGAAGTAAAAATCTTACCAGTATAATTCTATGATATTTGAGAAAATGAAAAAAGAAAGAGCGAGGATTTAATTTATCTAAATGTTGGTTTCAAATGTTGCTATAAACATGTGACATGAAACATACCTGAAGATCAGCTTCCAGGGTATCCAGCTCTGACTTGTTAAGATCACGATGAGTCAGAACGGGGGCATCTCTACGGAGCACACGGCTTAAGAAACAAACATTGTTTGAGAATTTTAAACAATGTTACGTTCTATTGAAAATGCTTGTGGCAGCTACCAATAACCTGAATGATTATAATATCACAGCACATTTTGAGTTTGCCACAACATAGGGAAAGGTGTGTGTGTGTGTGGAGGAGGGGGGGAATTGGTGTTTTACACCGAGCCAGCAACTAAGACTATATTACGGCAAGGTAGCAAGCCATGTAAACAAATGCCACATGCAAATAAAGAACAGCGCAAAGGAATTCAGACAAATAGGTACTAAAGGAACCAGAAAAGGATATAATTACAGAAAATTGACTATTTGTGTATAATGCCTGCTTGAATAGGCAGACAATAATGATGCTATAATAGATGAAATAGAATACTGTTTCTATGTTCATAGAGTAAGAAGAAAAGCTGCAGATAACAAATATTTTGAAAGTAAGTGCATGCACACACATTTTTTAAATAAGTCAAAAATAATGTGTAGAGAGCTCAAAGAACATTGGGTCACCTTTTGGGGTCAAGATCCTGTAGCCTGTCCTCTGCTTGTTTTTCAAGATCCGGATAACAGCCCTCATCTCCCGACCTTCAGTAAAAAAATTAATACTATTAATAGCAACTATAATTGTCCTGAGTAGTTGAAAGGAAAAAGCAGTGGCTACATAAACTGATGCTTAAAGTTGTCACCGTCATGGATTGTAATACCCCTTTTCTTGAACCGTAAGGTAAGACAGCCACATGGACAGGAGATGAGTACTGCCTGTAAAACCTGACCCTGAGATAACACCTAACACCTCCCTAACCTTTGGTAGGTCATTTGGGAGTGAGGTGACTACCTTTACCTTTTTACCTAACAAGATGGATTGTTGACAGCACCACTTTGCCTACAGTCTGAAAAGATGTCTAGACAGAAGTCCTGTCATAGCAGACTGTTGACAAATACCAGATCTTAAGCTAAATGTTAAGGCTACAATGCACAATGTGTGGGTGGGATTTTAAGGCAGTGAATTAAACTCAGTTTGTTGCTGCTCCCCATAACTTCACTGGTCTGCATTCAAAAGAAGTAAATTACCAAGTTTCTCTTTCTCAAAAACCTTTTCTCCCCTGTATGATATGTTAACTAACATTTCCATTTCACAGGTAAATGTAACAGGAACTTGGTCTGATCAGAATGTACTCCCTGACCTTTCTGCCACAACTGTTTCCATGTACTGGCTCAGTCTTGAATACTAATTCTTGTTTTTTTTTAATCGTTTGAAAATAATTATAAAGTAATTCCCACACCCTTACACTGCACAGAACATCATCTGTATAGTGTCACTACTGTGTTGTAAGGTGCAAACTTTAATATTAAACAGCAACCTTCAGGTATGTAGCAAAAGGTGTCAGAACTTTCTAAAATATTATTATATTAATGGTTAGTGGTCAAGTCGTTTAACGGCAGTAGTTGAGTCAAAGAGGTACAACGACCGGACAATTTGACATTTGACTAACTCAACCACAGCCTTAAAAGACCAAATTAACCACTTCCACAACACAACTTGGCCGTTGCTAAGAAAGAAATTGACCGAAGTTATAACGAAGAGAATCGTGTACACCTATGTAGCTCTCTATAAATTTACTTGCCCGATTGTCACAGGGTGTTTGATGAGACTCCAATAATCTCCAATGTCTCTTACTCAAAAACTCTCTCATGCTGAGGTTATATGGCTCTAATAATCTCTAAAACATCTGCTGAATGTGATCAATACATGTTGATGACAGATGTGTGAGGTTACCACAAACATATTGGTGGAGAGAGAGAAAAGGGGAAGCATTAGTTTCACATGTGACAATGTCAAGCAGCACCCATTTTTGGCTGCTAAACTGGTGGCTGAACTGTTCATAATCACCTGAACAATGCTTAATGAAAACAATTTTTTTGTATTGCACAGGTACTGTGCTTAAACAAATATGGCATGGTTGGTAGTGATTGATATGCAATAAGCAACTTGTCATCAGTGGCCATACACAGTATGGGTTTCAAACTGATCGATTTGATTTTGGTTAAGTTGTCTTAAGGTCATGGTCAAATTGTCCTAGTTGAACAAGTCGGTGTTCAAGTTGTGCAGTAACCACTAAAAAATTGTTGATGTGTATCTCCTTTATTCTACTGATAAAAGTATTAAACATGAAATTACTCTTTATTTTAATTCTGCTCATGAAATACACAACAATATCTAAAGCTTGTAACCTTATAAAAAAATACTCACATTACAAATAAAGGCAAAGAACATGACAGATACACTTACACAATTCATAAAAAGTCTAGTGATATAGCACCTTACGGTAACTAACAATATTACCTCAAGATCTTTACAATCTTCTCAAGTTCTTTAACATCTGAACAATTTCGTATATATTCGTAGTCTAGATGTGTCAATGGAATTTCGTAGCGTTTCGTTGTCTCACTCTTGAGGTACAGATCCTGTGTCATGGTGCTAAAACAAACTGAAAGTCGAAAATTTCTGACACTTTCATATTCGATAAACTTAAATTCTAAAACTTGCTTTGGTAAAATTTTATTTTGCGATAAAAACCTTTTCTAACTTCAAGAATACTTTATGAAATACTAAAAATTCCAGGATAAATTAATAATATAAATTCAAAATAATTTATCATATTAGAAAACGAAACGACGTTCGTTTATTTTAGTATTCACACAGATTCAGAATTCTGTTATCGGCTCAATGTGTTTTAACACATACTTAACAAATCAATAGGAGTAAAACAGACATGTGAACAAAAGATAATAACACGTGAAATGTGTTACCGGCAAGGCACAGTTTCTTAACCTACACTATAAAAATCCTGTCGGTATATCCTTTGTCCAGCACACAGAGCGTCTGCAGTCTTCGCCGACAGTCACTCGCCGTCTCCAAGTCCCAGAAGCCTTCGCGTCGGAAACGAGGATCTCGGAACTTCTCGCGCAAGTCCCAACATGGCCGCATTCTGATACACTAGCTAGTGAAAGGTAGTTTCTCTATACGAAAACATTGACTTAGACATGTGTTTGCAACTATTTTGATGAGGTAAAACGATTCTTCTTGAGTTTTTATTTCATAGATTTGTACTTTCTGTCATGACTTAAATTGATAAAGGTAAAGTGAAATAGAAACAAGTATTTTTTAAAAGTGGAAAAATTACGCTTTTATGTTGTTCATGAATGTAGTCTAAAATATACTCTAGTAACATGGTGATCCTTATCCTGATATATTGGTGTGTAAAATGCTAGCTAATACTTTGTTGGGTTTAGCTGTCGGAAGAGACCTTTGGAGATTACTGAATCATAAACTGCCAAGATCTCATAAGAATCGTAATCCTTTGTAAAAGAAACTCCAAAACTTCACAAGTTTACGAGTACAAAATGTGTATGAAAATTCATATTATCAGCTTTGACCACCAAACACGTTTTTCAGCAATTAGGGCGCTAAAGAAAATAAGTGAGCTATCGGTATCCTCTCGCTTTGAAGTAAATGATATCGCAGTAATGGAAATTCATTACAACAAACACTGAAACATATTGCTAACTGATTACTGTAAATTACAGAGGTTTCCAAACTAACCTAAAATCAAAAGAGGTTCCAGAAGTTATTCCACTGGTCAGCACTCTGTCCAAGGTATGTGATGTGACTATCAGTATTTTGCATGTAGGTTTTTGTGATTAATCCATATGCACATTATCATATCGTTCTACATAGTTATAATAATGATGTACTAATAACTATATGTACATTTTTGAAAACATGCTCAGTATAATAGTGCACTTTTTTTTCAAAGCATATTATGTGTTGCTATGGAAAAGACCTGATATACGGAGATAATTTCTTCCTGCATATAATTTCATTTGCTTGCCTTCCTACATCAGAAATATATTAAGTTCATTTTCTTTCATCATGGTATCTTTTGCAGAGTGAAAAGAATAGGAAAGATGTCTCTGAAACCACGCCGTGTTGATTTTGACAGCATATGGACAACCTTGCTGGAAACAATCAAAGGTGTAATTACATGTGGCAAGGTGCCCCGTGCTATCTGGAATGACCGTTTCTCGTATCCTTTTTTGAAAATGTTTCTAAACCTGTGATGCTTTAGCTCCCAGTGCTGCACATCTGTATGGAAAGGGGAGGAGATGTTTCAGAAGTGTACCTGGAGAACTATGTTTCATTTATTATATGCATGAACAGTTTTAAGTTTTGGCGCAGTATATTTATCTTTGGGGGAAATTCTTCAAAATTTATGTCCATGTAATGTAACAATTGGTACACATGCCTTAACTGTGAACTAGTGATGTCTACAAATTATGCACAGCACTACCAGAGCCTTTGGGAGACCGCTTGTATCAAGAGACAAAAAATTTTTTGGAGTCCTATGTCAAGACATTACACACAGTTAGTGTGAAAATTATTGTTATTGGCATTGGTGCCATGGTTATATGTGTTCATATGTCCAACCATGTCTATTCAGATATGAAAGTACAGGTTATGAGTACATAGACCTATAAGATTGCCTACACTTTAGAAGTGACACTTTTCCAAAAATTGTTCATTCCTTTGGAGGAAATATAGTTACTGTAAAATTAACTTCTTGCTTTTTGTGCATTTTGTGTATCTGTTTATGTGTGCACATGCATATCTGTGATGCATGTAACTGATATAATTGTTTTTTCAAATGACAGAAAGTTACACAGAGTGAGATGGACCTGCTTGGTATATACCATCGTCACTGGGAGGAATACTGCCGTGGTGCAGGTTATCTCAATCAGCTTTATGGGTGGGTAGAACTTTTTAAATTTGTGTGTGCGCTTTGCACATGCCCAGTCTTTATTTTCTGAAAGGTATGGGGATACCTTATTTGTCAGTAGAAAAACTGATGCTGAGAATAATTCATGTATTTTTCCTCCCAACTGCATATTGATTTTTTCTGCAGGTATTTGAACACTACATTCATCAAAAAAGCAAAAGTACACTGATGCGGATATTAACTATGGTGGTTTTACTGTTGATATGGGTGACCACATGTTGGAGATCGGGAGGTGAGTAGAAGGCTGAGGTTTTAGCATTGTCCAAAATAAATATAAAGTTGGAAATTATATATGTGAGATGGTGAAACTGAGACGTCTGATAGCTAAGCATTACAACTCATACTTATCTGAATCGTTTGTAAAATTTACAGCAATCCTTATACTCTTTGGGCTTTTTTTAAATCTAAAAATTCATCAAATGTATATATTTTCCACTAATCAAATTTTCACAGAAAATCTGCAACATAGTGAAGCGTGAAAAGTGAGGCTGGATGTGGCGAGGGATTACTGTAATTTGAATCCCAAAATTTTTTATTTGTAAAATGTTAACAGGATAGAGTTTTACAGTAAAATTTTGATGAGTTTGATATCTTAAGCTTCTATTGCAATGAATTTAGTTTGTGAGACTGTCTTCAATGACATCCTCACAAAGTAGGCTAGTTTGTGCTTTTAACTTGATTGTATCTTGTATGAATGCATGGATGTGTACAGCTTGCCCTGGATATATGGAGGAAGCACATGATCGATCCTCTCAGAACTAGAATACAAGTCTTCTGATGGAAGAAATTTCAAGGTATATTACATTAAACTGTTACAGGAAAGTTTTTCATATTCTTACAGGTATGGTAAGATTGTTTACAGTTTGTGATGAATCAGGACTATGAAAAAATTTGCAGAAATCTATATTTATGCACTTGTGTAGGTTCATGTAAGGAGAAATAATATAACCATGTTAACTCATTACATTTTGGAATTTCTTGCTTACCAGTCATGTAAACATGGTTGTTTAATTATTCATGTTTGATCAAACTGTAAAAACTTAATGTACATTGGAGCAATGTGATACATCTTTTCAGAGACCGACTTGGTAGCTCCGTTAATCAGGCTGTAGTACACGGTGTTATCATTTCTCTGGTGGATGTGGAAAACTACAAGAAAAAGATGGCAATGCAGGTGAGTGTCATTTCATGCAATGTGCTTGAATGCACAGACATAAAGCTTATGAGTATTTTCTACTTGCTTTCACTTTTTTTTTTTTAGTTCATAGGTCATAACTATAAGTTATACTTTCGAATGGGCTGTTTCGTTATATTTTTTGAGTCTGAGATATCTGAAATATCTATAAAAATAATATAATTGTATTCTGTTGAAGATTGTAATGATCATTAAAGAAGTGTATTCATTTTCAGCTCTATGAAGAGATGTTTGAGACTCCATTTCTAAAAGAAACAGGCAACTTCTATCGCAGCGAGGCATCCCGTTTAAAATCAGACTGTACTTGCTCAGAATACATGGAAAAGGTAATTCATGCTTCCCTCTTTTAATAATTTTCCCTCAAAGAGAGGTCTATTTCTGTTTCCAAGTATAATCTGAATGCAGGTGTTGCTCCTTCACTACTCAACCCCTCAGTGCCATTATTTTTCAAAATTTTTCAGAGGTAAATGTATAGTTTACTTAATCTAGCTATGTTGTTTTACCTGTCATGAAAGAAATTCAATAAAAAGACTTATGTAGGCTGTGTCTCTTTCATATTGCGATTTGTATAGTTTTGAATATGCACATCTGCAATGTATGTTTTCTGTGTTATCTTGAGAATGACCTACTTTTACCACCAATTATTGGCTCTAATTGGTTTTATCTAACCATGTTGTGCAGGTGATTCAGCGGCTAGACACTGAAAATCTGCGCAGTCGCAGGTTTCTGCATGGGAGTTCCTACGACAAAGTCACACAAGAGTGCCAGCAGCGCCTCGTAGCTGACCATCTGCAGTTTTTGCATGCTGAGTGCCACGAAATGGTGCAATTGGAAAAGTGCAAAGGTTCCCCTTTAAGTCTTTGGCATCTGTCTTAAAATGTTACAATATTTACCAGCCCATTTTAATAATTTCTAAGACCAACCTAAAATGTTGAAGTGAAACTAAGTTTAATGCAATTTGCATAGTTAGTTGATGTTTGCTACACCACTGAAATTATTTGGATCCTTTGTGTTTTGTGACTCTAATTTTTGAACAAAAAAAATTGAATAAAATTTGCTTCCCTTTGTGTCCTTGTAAGGGTCTGCCAGGCATGCTTATGTCATTTTTCTGCTTACTGCATGCAAGCCCCTGTTCTGTGTTTAGATCTGACCAACATGTACAAATTGCTGAAGCCAATACAGGGTGGCTTGGGGCTATTGGTGCAAGAGATGGAAGACCACATCAGATGCACAGGCCTGGAGGCAATCAAGAACCTCAAGGGTGAAAATGTAAGTGACACCAAACATGCACTGAGTGTTTGTAGACCGTTAGACTAAGTTTATACATTTTTTAATGTAACTGTAGAAGAACTTGGTGTGGATAGGAGGATTTGAAGCCTCGCTTACAGCTTTTCAGCTACATTGAGCAAGCTGGGACTGATTACTGGCTTCATGTTTCAAAATCTCATTTGTCATTCCATAAACATAACATTTGTGTGTGCGTGTGTGTGTGTTCTTATTATTCTGTCTGTTGATATATCTCTGTAAAATTGTTTGTGGATGTTTTCGTCTGTTCCAGTTTGTTGTGTGAATTAGTGTCTTTGTGTTTTTGCATTTCTTTTGTAAAATGCATTGAGCCTTCTGTAAAACAGGGAAATGTGCTATATAAATTTCCGTTGTAATTATTCTTAAAGCCATTTGAAGCATCTGTGAGCTGGCATGTTGAGCATCTGCTCAGAAATGTTTTGACGATTGTAGAAGTATAGACAGTTTCCTTTTCTGTCGTTGCAGATCCAAGTGCTGTTTGTAGATTCTATGTTGGAGGTGCATAGTCACTTTACAGAAGTCATTCAGAAAGTTTTCAGCAATGACCAGCAGTTTGTTGGAGCACTAGACAAAGTAAGCCTTTTCATTCCATAAGAGACAACAAATGTGCTTCCATTTTTCTTCTCTCTACTTTGTAGGTTTTATTGAGTTTTATTTTATTTTTTCTGTACTTTCATTGATTTAGTCCCAAATCCAGCAGAGCAAATGTTTCAACATGCAGTCTTAGATGTATAGACATGCATAATGTTGCTTTGTTTGCATGATAAGTTCATAATGCATCACTGTTGTGTTGTCTTTGCCAAAACTTTCTGATGTGAAGAAGACACTTTAGCTTGTCGGGAAAGTGAGTCAGTGCCACTCTGCTTATGCATATGTCGTTTTTACTCAGGCATGTTCAGCTGTGATCAACTACAAAGTCAATCCCAAACAACCATGCCGATCACCAGAACTGGTAAGAGAATAGCAATGTGTTTAACCCTTTTTTATCATCAACGTGAGATCAGCCATACTTATATGCTAATAAAAATGATGTTTGTCTCAGTTAAAGTTGTGTCGATACAGACTTTCAAATAACATGTAAAACTACTGCAGCCATATATTATGCATCCGTTAAGGAGGAGGAGAAACAAATGCAGATAATGAGTTAATGATGCAAGACAGTTCTGTCTGCTGCAGTGTCCCATAAACTTTTTATCAAACTTTAAAAAAAAAAATAGTTCTAGAGTTTATCATTTGTAAGAAGTTAGCTTGATTTGTTTTGGTGTCAGCATTGTTGCACACTGCAGCATTAATGACCAACATCTGTAATTTTGTTATTTAGCAACAAAGCATGTGGTTCATCACACATAGTGGTTGCTAGTTTGCCTCATATTTTAAGAAGTATCTGTGCTTCTTTCAGCTGGCCAGGTATTGTGACTGCCTTTTGAAAAAGAGCTCCAAAGGTATCTCAGAATCTGAAATGGATGACAAGTTGGCAAGCTGCATTACTGTCTTCAAGTACCTTGATGACAAGGACGTCTTTCAAAGGGTTAGTCATAATTATTAATTGAGGATAGATTTTTTTTTTAATTGCTGTCCATAACAAATCAGAACAAATTCATTTTTGAAAGTGTGCATGTCTTGTATGCATCAAATGACTTTGCATAGTCAGAATACTATATTGTATTCATCTCTCAAGTTTGAATCATTAATTCTTAAAAAGATATTTTTCTCTTTTGACCTGATCCCTATATCCTATAGTTCTATGCACGCATGCTGGCCAAGCGACTGATTTACGGACAGTCAGCGTCCATGGATGCAGAGGAGGGCATGATCAACAAGCTGAAAGTAAGAGCTATGGGAATGTTTTTGTGGGCTAGCTGCGCTATTAGCATTATGTTCATAAATGATACTATCTTTCTAATACTTGAACCCTAGTTTTAGCTTTACCTACCCTAAAGTAGGACAAGAAACCTATCTTGCACAGAATCATTGCAGTGAAACTTCTTCCCACTAAGCTGTGACGGTAAAGTCTTATAGGTTTGGTGTTTAAGCAAGTCTTATCCAGAACTGTATAATACCTAGTCTGACATTTTGAAACAAGTCTTTCTTACAGCTGTTTAACACACTTTCCATGTCTGGCATTGCAGCAAGCCTGTGGCTATGAGTTTACCAACAAGCTGCACCGCATGTTCACGGACATGTCCATCAGCACTGATCACAATTGCAGCTTCCAGAAATATCTACAGGATAAACAACAGGAGCTGGGCATCTCCTTTAACATTCTCGTTCTACAAGTAAGGAACCTGTTCTTGGCTAATTGAGCTGTTGTGCTGGGATTTTAGTGCATTTTGACATGATGTCAGGACACTGGGACACTGACTGTCATGCCTTCGTTCATTCACGAAATCATTGCCTTGAAGGCTGTCCAAACATATACATTATTGCTGTTCCTTCAACACAGTATGAGGTCAAGGAAACTTGTAAATCACAAAACTGTCAAGTTCCTACACATCGAGTTCAGCAAAAAAGCACAAAGCCATAAAGAATTTTCAGGAGCAGAAAGTAAATACCTTTAAGTTCCAGGCAAGGTCGATCATCTGTAACTGCCTTTTGCATAAGAAAACACAACTTTATAAAAACAACAACTCATTGGCAGGAGACACATTCAAAACTAGCAATCCAAAGCCCATGGGGTTTGGTAAGGCATCCCAGCATGGCAGCACTTCAAACACCTTTCAAGGAATAGTGGAACGGTGATTCATGTCACAGTATTAGGCTGGTTTAAGGATATAGTAAGTTCTTGTAACTCAGAAATGGCTGTCATTTTTTTTTTTCTGCAGTCAAGGAACAAAACCCTAAATCATGAAGTGGCTCATCATGTGTGCCCGCACAATCAATTAAAATCATTCCAAGGTTACACTTTCTCTTGTATATAATGTATATGCCATTAGGCTTCCATTCAGTGTGTGCTAATCTCTCCCAGTCAATTTCCTGTCAACCTTAGACACAATAATGGAGAAGTACATGTTTTTAATTTGATTCTCAGGCCGGAGCATGGCCTATAGGACAAGCCAACATCCCATCATTTGCCCTGCCTTGGGAATTGGAGCACAGTGTTCGAATGGTGAGTATCTGTTGCGTGCTGCTGTCAAAAATTCTGGTTAGATGTTTTGTAGATTTGATTGGCATTTTATACCTTGAGAAAATAAAGTATGAACCTGCTGCTAATGCTGATGGCAATCAAGCACACAAACATCTGTATATAGATATTTATATATCTCGGTGCAGAAACACATTGCCCACCACAATCTCAATAGATACATGCTCTGTGCACATCTAATACAGACAAGTTTGTTCATTGCATGTCATGGTTTTTCTTTGCAGTTTGATGCATTTTATAGTGAGAAGTTCAGCGGTAGAAAGCTTACATGGATGCACTCTTTTTGTACAGGTCTGTAATACTCGTATAGAAGTCTGTGAGTTTTGATTTGGGGCCACAGGGTATACAGATCCACAATGTTGCTGAAACTCTATAAACATCCTCTGTGATTGTCAGTCGGGCCTTGCTGTGATTTTTTAAGATTGGAAATTTCTCTACCCAGATTGACTCGGAGTTGTATGCACAAAGATAATGCAGTGCATAGATACTTCCTTCTGGGAAATGTGTTTAGTTATTGTTACGTCATTGCTACGTGCCTAACATTATTTAGGTGGTAAATTTCCTTTACCATTTTACTTTGATAAAGCTCACATATATTGACATAAATAACCCGTCTTATGCAAGTTTTTGAGATCATATTGTGTAGACTTATTTTTGCAGGAGAGCTGAAGTTTAACCACTTAAAAAAGCCGTACTTCGTGACAATGGGCAGCTACAATATGGCCATCATGCTGCAGTTTAACCAGGCAGAGAGCCTTACATTGCAGGATATTTCTGCAGCCACACAGCTCCCAGAGAAGGAGCTTATCAGACAGATGCAGGCTCTTGTGGAGGCGAAAATCATCTTCACAGAGGTGAGCATCCAGGGCAGCCTTCGGTCATGCACCCTGACATGTTTGAAGCAGTTGTTTACTGCAAAAAAAAAAAGTTTGTTCCTCCATTTTTTTTTAAGTTAGCTGATTTTTGCAGACTATTAGTTGTTTTTTTTTTTTATTCTGATGGTTGGACAAAAGTAGAGTAAGGAAAGCAGGTGTTACAAAAAAGATTTTAACAAATCCTAAGGAAGATTTATGGCAGCAAAGTGTGTGTATGTTATTGTTTATGTGCAATGTTTCAGGGTGAAATGACCACTGCAAGTACTTTCTCATTAAATATGAACTACAGCAACAAGCGGACAAAATTTAAGATAACCTCCTCTGTTCAGCGTGACACCCCACAGGTGAGAACTGGCTGAGGCAAAGTTTAGTTACTGGTGATATACTGCTATATGAGGTTTCATGCTGAGCCTCTCTTACAATTGTTCTACTGTAACATGAGCATCTGTTGCAGACACAATAGACTTTATTGTGCCTAGTAGACTATTTTCCCTAGTTGTTACCTGCACTTGCAGGTGTGAATCACTTATTTTAACAGATAATTGGGCTTTAGAAGCTGAAATTTACAGGTTTTATATTGCCTATATCTACCGAAATTGAAAAAAATGCAAACCATTCAGGTTGGTCTCTAAGCATATTTCTACGTAATTTGAGTATAATAATTTGGTAAGATATTTTTTTTACCAGGAGGTTGAGAGCACACATTCAGCGGTTGATGAGGATCGCAAGATGTATCTACAAGCAGCCATTGTCAGGATCATGAAAGCTCGTCGCCTTCTCAAGCACAACCTGCTTATTCAAGAGGTATGTCTTGCTTTGTTTGTTCTTCTTGCATGCATCTAACATGTGTCTCGCTTCATTTGTTGCTTTTGCGTGCATCTAACATTGTGTCTTGCTTCGTTGTTTTTCCTTCTTTTTTTTTGTATCTAAGAACATTTGTCTCGCTTCACTTGTTGCTTCCTGCATGCATCTAAAACATGGGTCTAACTTTATTTGTCGCTTCCTGCATACATCTAATGTGTGTCTCTCATTGTGTGTTGCTTATTGCAAACATCTAAGAACATGTGTTTCTCTTTGTGCGTTGTTTACATGCATCTTAACAATGTGTGTTTGGCTGCTGGTGTGATGTAGATGATGTGGGGTGGATAGGATTGTGTGGGGATAGGTGTGTTGATAATGGGTAGGTGTGCGTTGTCATTGGATAGATGTGGATTATGCATGGTAGTCTGTGTGGAATTTGTGTGTGTGAGTTGTGTTGGTGAGAAGGTATCGAATCTGCATACATGTTGTGTGTTAGGAGTGTTTTCTGTCCTTTGACTCATTTTGTTTGAATGTCTAGGTAATCACACAGTCAGCAACACGCTTCTCACCCAGCGTCAGCATGATAAAGAAGTGCATAGAGACTCTTATTGATAAACAGTACCTGGAACGCACAGCCAGCTCTCCAGATGAATACAACTACATGGCATAGAAGAGGGTCAGCTGGGTGTCATCCACTTGTGTCTGAACAGTTGAATCTTATGTACTGACTTGTATATCCAGGATACATTTTGACTGATTATTAGTGCCAGTTAATGGTAAAAGGAAGTGAAGACACGTTGCATGTCCTGATACTTGTCAGTGAGTGAAAATAATGTGTGTGTGTGTGCCCTAGTAACATGTATGAAAATGAACGCAGTATCTGAGAAATGAATGCACGTGTTTGTGGGTGAGCAAGAGAGGGAAAGATGTCTGTATTGACATGCATATGCATTGGTGCTTGAACATGTGATGTGGATATGTGTAGCTGTTTTGAGAGGACACCATATCATGGAACTGATTTATGCAGTTTAAACTTGCATGCACAGCATAAAAGAAGTCTGGGCCACTGTGATTTAGTCAGCTTGTGATCTGTGACAGTTTGCTGGTCACATCAAACAAGGCTTGTTGAATACTTTCTTTGTGCAGCCCCTCTGCAGGGATGATGTCCAAGTATACACGATACGTAGATGGCAGAAGTAGAGTGAATGCAGACTGAATGTGTGACATGGGGAGACCATTATGCAACACATTTCTGAAATAGCTGTTGTAATAAATGGTATGGCAGTGTAAATGTCAACACAGGAGAGCCTACCAAAGATTTTAGTAGTTTAGTATGCATTTTTCAACTGTGTACGCTCACTGCATCCCCCTCCCTAGTGACGACTGGCAGGTGTAAGAAATGTGGATTTTTAAAAACAACATTAATAACTCAGATTGACTGTCTTTTGGGGCATGCCTGAAATGGAAAGAGCAAAAGGAGACAAAAAGAATTTTTTAAGGTGCACAAATCTTGCGGAATATGTATAGGAACCAAGGTCTTTATCCCTACACTGGGTGACAAAACTTCATTGTTTTCTCTGGAGAAAACGGCCCATATTTTTGTGAAAGACATTCTTTCCTGTATTAATTGTTACTAATGGGTTTGGGAGGAGCTTTTTCCTTTGACATTACGAAGTGACATGGGTTTCAATTGCTGGACTGCCTGACAGTGAGCTAGCACATGCCTAGCGTGCAGGGCACTTATGGTCATGTAATTTAGTAGGTCTTTAATTTACAATCAAAAATTTTTTTATTGGATTGGGGGTGGGGTGAAATTCAGAATGGGATGGTTGGGCAGGTTTGTGTAAAGATGTTAATAACATTTGGTACAATATGTATATAAGATTTTGCAAGCATCGTGAATATAAAGCCTGTTTCAGATTATCATCAATACTAGCCTGTTTCATGTTATGCTGTAGTTGTACAATTAATAGCTTCTTGAATTTGCTAGAAATCTGTTGGTGGTTTTTCAGACCTCTCCTACTTGTTAGCCTATGGTTTCTGTCTCCAGTTTCTCAAATTAAAATCAGTAATTTTTTTTTTTGCAATGTGCTCTTTGTTGCTGCTTTGGTTTACAGGCAACTGTTGGTAAAGTTTTCAGGATTTTATATAAATTGTTTTACTGTACGCCAAAACCTGAACAATAGGAGAGAACTAGCCAAAACCTTGCAGTCATTTTTATACCATCATTCTGTAGCAAAATGCTGCCTTCATTCAGTAAGCATGCTGAGACTGAGTCAGATGTTTTGATGCCATAAGTAAAATCTTTGGTCAAGTGTGTTTGGAGCTCTTTTCTTCACCTGTACCATGAACTTGGGAATTGCTTTTTAAATGTAATTGCTGATAGTGGATGACAGTGGTGAAGAAACATGGATGACTTGTGTATAAGGTTTAGTGAAAAAAAATCTGTAAGGGCTGCAAGGTTTGTTAATGATACATGACTTTGAATAAAATGCAGAATAAATTGAACTACATCAAAAGAGCATTTGTTGTAATTATCGAAATAGAGAAAAGTAATACTTGTTTGTATATATACAAGGATATCAAGAAAGTTTCTTTTTTTGCAGGTGTTACAAAGTAATGGTAATGACAAAGTAAAGACTCATTTAATGATGTGCATAGTGACTGTTGGTGTCTTGGGTGGACTGGATACTTATTTAGATTGATTTCCTAGCTATTGTTACAAAGGTTTGATGGTGTAGCGATCATGCCATTGGCCTTGTTTGAGACTTTGTTCATGGGGGAATTTAGTCACACACATCTCACACAGTTAAAAAGACTAGACTTTGGTTCGACCATAAGTTTTTGTGTGTGGTTTGCTGGGTCAAGATGTGATAATGGCAGGCTTATAGTGTTACTTCAGCTCATGGGCATCCATAGTTTAATCCTAGAGTCAGTTTTTCTGCATCTGGTTTACTGAGAGTAAGAAGTTGTACATTTAGTGTTATATGAATTCATTTTTTTCCCCACCATTTTAAAGTTATCTAAGTTTAAGTAACTGGCAGTGATCCAATTTTACCAATGGTCGGAGATAATGGGCTCATTCTAAATTCTTTGTTAGAAAACAAGGTACTCGTAAATCTGTAGCCAGTCAAATAATTGTGAATAAATACTTTGTACCAGATAGCTGTTCAAGGCTGGTCTGCAGCAGAGTATTTTCTCTCAGGCTGGGAGCAATCAGTAGCACTAGTTCTGTGCTGACAGCTTGGTGGTTATACAAAGTAGCTCTGTATGTCTAGAACGTGTAAGCTTACTAGGGATTGTTGCTCAGTTGGGAGAAGGTGATGGCTATAGGGTGATTGTAGACTGTTAACACAGAACGACTGAGTTTTTGAAATGTTATTCTTCTATTCTTGGGGTCTGTGATAAAGTGAATATTTGTTGAGGGGTAAAGAATTTCCGTCATCTGACTTGTAGACGTTGAGGCATAAATATTGATAGACCTGACCAAGGCTGTTGGATTCTTTTGTCTGTGTTACAGCGAATTGTGAATGTATCCTAAGGGTTAAAAATATGTATTACCAAGTTGTAGTGACAAGTGAATTGTTTTACAATTTATTGGCCTTTTAAAAAAATGTGTTATATTATTTGCTTCATTCTCCAACCATTGAAGTAGTTTGAAATGCTGTACAAACAGTACCTTGCACACAAGATGCGATGCTCAAATTTATGTTATGTCTGTTTCTACTTACGACAAAGTTTGAACCATAAATTGAGATCAGAAATGCAGGTCAAGTTCCATGCCAGACTTTCATTGTGTTTGAAACAAGTTGAGATCCTGTCACTGGAGTGTGCCTCCATGGATGATGAAGAAAATGTGACCTACACAGAAATAGACAACTGCAGCAATCTGTCATAAAATCTTTTGAAAACACACTAGGTAAACAAATTCAACATGTTAGGGGTTTTTTTTTTGGAAGCATTGCTGCCTCAAATAATACTAAAAATAATTTGTTCCTCCACAGGATAGTCACAACATTCTATGATAAAATATCTTTGACAGCAATGCTTCTTTTGAAAAGGCACAAATTATTTGACGTAGAAAAGTATGATGATAACTGTTGCAGAGATTTTATAAATGCTGGAAGTTTGGTAGTAATAATTGCTTTGTGTGCTTCAGATTCCCAAGAATGTTTTGCTTTTGTGTATCACTTTGTGTATGTAGGAGTGCAAATGTTCATGCATGCATGGATTGTGTGTGAGAATGTGTGGAGAATAACCTACAAACTGTTGACAGGGTAAAGACTTCCGCAATTTATTTTTTGTTATATTTTAGTCAGATTTTTGTGTACTTTTAAAATGAAAGTTTAGTTTGGTATCTTACTTGATTGATGCTACCCACCTTGAGGCTTTGAGTCTTTGTCAGAATATGACGAGTCAACAACATTGACCTCTCTTGCTTCACTCAGCCTCATTTTCCTCTTGATTTGTATTTGGCAACATCAGTAGTTCTAGACTACATTTAATCATTTGTCATTCACTGCCTTCATTGCTACATCTCTGAATGACAGAATATATCCAAATATTCTTCTGTAGCATCATTCAGAAATGTTTCTGCATGGTATAGGGTTTGCAGGCAAGATGTCACATGCAGGATGGTGACACTTCAAGACAGGCACAGAATGTGTGTGTGTGAAAAAAAAACTTAAATTCTTGATGAAGATAAAGGCATTTTCTTCTTTGACATGTGCGTTTCAAACTAATCTTGCTTATGCAATACAGTGTGTAGTCTGTCATTTCTTTTTTCATTAAAGTCACATCATCACATGTTGAATGCTAGCTTAAGTTTTTTTTTTAATGATTTTTCCACTTGCTGATGGTGCATTCTATAGGGTCCTTCTGACTTTCGAGTCAAGAATTAGCAAAAAGAGAAGCAGTTAGATCTTCACTCTCATCATTATTGTCTACTTGTCAAGCTCAGATGCCAGAACATGACTACACACCAAACCTGAAAACAAATAGCATGATAGCATTATTCACATCCACAAGATGCTCATGTGTACAAGTTTATGCAGAGGAAATCAGACAGCAGATAAAATTTATTTCAAAAA
This sequence comes from Pomacea canaliculata, assembly GCF_003073045.1. Lineage (NCBI taxonomy): Eukaryota > Metazoa > Mollusca > Gastropoda > Architaenioglossa > Ampullariidae > Pomacea > Pomacea canaliculata. The sequence continues at coordinate 26,401,179 of NC_037594.1, read as the reverse complement.
TTGGGCACATCACAAGATGTAACATCTGTATTGTAAAACATCTAAAAAAAAATACCCAGTAGCTGTATACTGAGTTGTTGGTACCATACACTTGTCGGGTGATTATGGGCATCACTTCGTAGTCAACTAGTAATGCACACATTACTAACATGAAGCAGATATACAAGGTGGGGAGAGGTGCCAGATGAAGATAGTAATGATGACTGTCATTTATGAACATTACCAGAACAGTCTGTGTCAATTTCTGCAGTAGACATAATAATAAGACACACTCCTTTTGTCAACGACACTAAATCACCATTGCCAGTCATACTACAATATAATCACACTGAAATAAAAATAGCATGGGGCTTTGATTGGAGATTCCAGAACTTGGATGACCAGTGGATGTGACAGATGAATGAGATACATGTGTAACAGCATTTGGTCCAGTTGGCTTTTGGTTTTGTGATATATAGTGTTTAAGAGCAAAGACCAGATAAAAATGTGAATTTGTGATCTGATAGTCGGTGGTGCTAGCTTAAATATTGTCAATTTATGAAGCAGAAGCAATTCTTGGAGAGATTCCATTGTCAACAGGTAGCCAGAGTAGAAGTCATGGATAGTATCAATGGATTAATAAATGAGCAGCTTTCCAAGTATGCTCAAGTTTAGCAGGGCAAGACTGAGGTAGACCAGATAATAGGAAGCCAAGTAGCGTAAAAAGCTTCAGAAATCAGGTAGTGGGTGGGCTACTCATTATGCATCTGTGATTGTTGTGATGAAAATGTGATGTCCTCAAATGGTGGTCTTCCTCAGTGCTTCAAGACTGCCGACATTCAGGATGTTGATGGATGGATCAATGGCAAATGGGGAATGTTGTTGTTGGCAGTGCAACACCAGCAGTTACTTTGACATTGTATTTTGCAGCAAGTTGGAATCAAGGTTTCTAGGTAAATATGGACGTTTTTGTACAAGGGAAGAACGACATGCAGTCATATGCTGTCTTCTTTAGAACTTTGAACTCTGGCACTGATTAAAAAAAAATCCTGCAAGCACATACATACTTTACAGCTGTGACAAAAATGTGATGACCCACATCCTCACACTCTTCATCAAATTTGAAATGGACATTTTGGCCAATAGATATGTTGCCTGAAAAACTGTGTGTAAGAGAGCATTTGTCAAAAAGAAATAAATAAACTGGACAGCTTAAAAGATTTTATTCTCACCTCCAGTAGTATGTCAAACGGTAGGTTTGCAACAGATTGTGTAACCTTTACTGAGTAAAATGTATCATCCAGCCCATCTAGGTAAAATTTCCCAAGCTTTACCCTCTATTGCAGAATTCATGGGGTTTTCAAACCATCTTATGACAGCACTGAATATGCCAGTAGAATCATTTCACAGTGTTGACATGCTAACCTTCTAGAATGCCATGTCTACATTAGTTCAGAACTCCCAAGTGATCTTCAAAATGAGTTACAAGATGATATAGGCTAGAATATTGTCTGATCTCCATCTTCAGTAAAATGAAAAGCCTCTTACACCTGCCACCTGACTGCACGAAAGTGCAACTCTTGCTTTTTGAAATTTTTTAAACTGACCGAGCTGGCTGCGATAGCTGTGCTGGTCCGAACAGTAGCATAAGAGAAGCTATTAAAAACACTGCAGCCAGCCAGCATTAAAGAGACTTGGAATGTTAGGGTTGTTTTACCAACTGAATTTTACCAACATACCCTTCTCCTCACATCCCAGATCTTTTACAACCAAAGTTGTAAGTACACATGGTTGTTATCTCTACCAAATTTAAAAGTTTCAAAGTTGCTTGTGATGTATCTGTTCCTGAGATCATTTCTACTTGACAAATTTCAACTGTTAGGCAATATGTTTATACTACTAGTACACAGTACCAACTGGAAACTAAACAGATCCTTGTTTATTAGTAAGAAATGTTGGCACACAAAGCCGAAGAAATTTGTATCTAGTCCTCATACTTCTTATGTGCAAACGACCATGGTCTAAATCTCATAACCAACGCACAGTCTGAAAATCTACATGCCTTTCAAAACAAGATGTTGTTATAGATCAGTTCTTTCTGCATCAAGTCAGAGTAATGAAACAAAACAATAAAGATGCAAGAAAAGCAGACTGAAAGCTTCCCTAGATTGTGTACACACTACAATACTCAGGCAATTGATCAAACTGTCCATCTTGTAAGGAGTGGCAAAACTTGTAGACTGCACTGCAAACTGTCTTCACGCTGACCAGATTTTGCTAGCATGGGTTTTGGCTTTTCAGCTGTCCATCAGGTGAAAATTTTGTAAGGCTAAAAATTCTGTACAAAATGTGTGATCCTCAATACCCATTATTCTATTCGGCATCACAATGCCTAAGATCTGTAAATCTTAAAACAGCTGTCGTGAGTTTGTTTTTTGGACCCCCAGACACACAGTTTCACAAAATAACAATAAAAACCTTTAGAAATGAACACATGATTGTTCTGTGCATAGTTATAGTGACTGGCCAATTTCAAGCTTCATGAAGAACACAGCAGGCAAGGCTGGCCCAAAGTTTTAAACATCATGCAAAACCCTACAGACAAGGAATGGTACAGCATGAACAGCAAGTATGCAACCCACAGTTACAGAAAACAAAATGTGAAATACACCTTATCAAATCTTGTGCTCAGATTCTAGATTAAATACCAATGAAAGAACATGCAGGTAATCAAACATTTGCAGATGTCGATGAAATGTTAAGAACAACAAGGTACAGAAATGGCATAGTTGAGACAAAAGGGTGAGTGATAAATAACCAAAGAAAATCCAATGCATAAAAATAATGAAACCATTGGACACCATGATGGCAATATTCACTCTTCTTGTAGCACAAATCAATATTATACTGAGCTTAACACTCATATTATGCAGCAGAATGATACTGTTAATAATTTCCTGTTGATGTTTCTAAATTATTCAAACTGTCATCTTGTCTATAAATGATGAAAATGGCCTGAAAGTGGTGGCAATAATTTTTATGCTTTGTTCATGACAAACACTGGTGCACATTTTTGCAACAAGCTGTACACAAATTTGAACTTGTGTGGTATAAAAAAGAGGAAGTTCTGAAACTACTGGTGAATTATGCAGACACATGCAGGTGTGGATGGATGCATGTGTACTTTTATGCGCTTATGCGTAAATGAGATCAACCAGCCTGTTGACTGTTCACTGAGCTCTTCAGATACCCGCTGTAAACTAACAGCAATTCCCACAGGACACCGCCATGCAATAGGCCAGTGCATGCTGTCATCTGGTGCTGCCTCTGATATTATTTCTACTGAAAGCAGTTATAGAAAGTTCCCATAGTGGAATAATAATAAGCACTTAAAATATGACAAACACCTTAATTCTCTGCATCTAGCGCAGGAAAATGGAAGCAACAATTCATACCTTAACATAAACTTGGATGAAAAATGAGGCTTTGGTTTTAGTGACTGAATATCCTTTTAAGGACAAAATGTTAAAAAAGTGAAAGCTCATGGTCAGATAACACAAAGTACAGAACTGTCCAAGCAATCGAAAATTAAAAGTTTTCTTTCCGCTTTGGCCACTTTCATAAATGCAGTTTGCCTGTGGTCCCCATGGTAAACTTGAAGTCAGTTTCTACCTAAGGAACTCGCTGCCTCGTGCATTACTGTCAACATCAGCATGTTTTCTAGATCATTATCGCCTGTTAATTCCTGAAAAAGACAACATTAATACTTCTACTATAATATTTTCAGTCTTTATTTAATTAGCTATTTAACTGCTGGGGATGGCATTAATCACTGTAATTTACCATAAGCTACAGTACCTGTCTAATGGTGTTATGCTACTGACACAGCGAGTAGGAAGTGGAGTTGTAACTCCAGGTTGTATCTGCTATTTCTCTCTTGTCAACATCACATCACTCTGCTATCTTCTGTGTGATGAGACCTAGCAGAACATAATCTGAAACAACACTGATAGTGCTGGAAATGTAACACTACTCCCTACCCGATGAGCTGACACTGCACAGTTGTAACACACCAAGCTAGCTATGATATGCCGTCAATCTGACAGAGGAAGCCCCAGACTATCAAATATCAAGAATTTACTGCCAACATTGATTGCTGCATCACTGCCATTTTTTGCTAGTCTACTTGAAAAGGTTTTTCACTGCTGCTAGAAAGCCTCATCTCTTGCCCATACCCCAACCGCCAACAGGCAACATTGTTTAATTTCAAGAGTTTTTGCTATTCATAGGTGCCACTGTAGCTAATTTGTATCTAACATCAAATCCCCAATAAGCCATCAAAGCTTAAAAGCAGATGCATCTCAGTGTTTTAAATGAAGGTAAAAAAAAGTACAGGACATTGCTATTTGACTGAGCAAGCAGATTGTCTGAAAAGACTTTAAAGAAACATGCTGACTGAGACTGACTGGTGTACAATACAATGGATGACTGTGGCTATGAAAATCTTTCTCACCAGAAACTAAATCTGATCAGGGGAAGACAACTGAAAAAAAAAGGTTTGTCACCTAAACAGTCCTCAGCAACTGTTGAGGATCCACTGGACCAATAATGAAAACCGGACTGGAATGGGGATGAGAAGAGAAGGAAAATGTTTGACCCCGAGCCATGCAGTAGCTAAGGCTATATTAGGGCCGAGCAAGCTGCTAAGGCTACATCACTGCCAGGCAACGAGTCCTATAAACTGGTGCCATGTGAAAGGATAGAAACAGTTCACATAATCAGGGCTTCTGCTAAGGCTAAATTCTTTGGGTCCCAGACCCCTTCTTCAGATTTTTAAGGGGTCCCTGTTCTTCGCCCAAATTTGAAGGGGACCCCATTGACGAAAATTGAAGGGGTCCTCCGAACTTTTAATGCGTACTGTACGCAATTTTTTGTGTAAGCAGAAGCCCTGCATAATGTTAAAAAGTATTTTCCCCCTAAAAAGACTGAAGATTGTAACAGAGTTTCTAAAACATGTGAAGAAGCATGGTTGCCAACAAGATCTGATTTGATTTGATGTTTTCCTTGCATATCTACAAACAAAAATATTCAAACTTCCCGAGAGTTATCTGCAGGAATACTGCAACAGCTAATCCTGTACTGTAGTAGTAACAGCATAACTAGAGTACAACAACTTAAATTTTTATACCTAGAAAATTGTGGTTTTTCTTTGGTTTAATGTCTAAGTGTCAATCTGGCTATGCATGCATCAGAACTTTTTCCAATGCATTACAAATATGCTAGTTGGTTTGGGGATAATTTATTCTGACTTTCAGAAATTCTCTTATACATGTATGTCTTTTCAACTAATGTTGTACCTGTATATGTACACACACACACCACTGTAACGTAGAAGTTACTAGATGAACACTTCTCACAACTCAGAAAGCATATCATTTCATGTGAGAGTAGCTATTCCTAGCCCACCATATTCAAAATTATTTCATTACTTTAACATGTTATTGTCATGTAGCATTTATTTGTTTGATAAATCATCACTGTTGTTTGTCTGGAAAGAAGTTTAAAAAAATCTTTTCCAAGGAAATAAATAGGAACAAAAACAAATTAATTTATAATTAGGATGCAATTATTAAAGGAACACTTTTGAAACAAAAGACTGAAAATGCACACATCTGGTGTAAAAGAAATTCTTTTCTTTGGAACCACATTGAAACAATTCCTTTGTTTCTTTTTAGGTTTTAAAATAAAAGATATAAATATGAGGGAAAAATGAACATCTCTTACACAGTTTGTATATCTTAAAATCAAGCCATCAACATATGCTCTGCATACATCTTGTCAGCATGTCTTTAAAAAATCTATTTACAATGAATTCATTAAAAACATCACAACCACACACAAATCATAAAATGATTTTAAAAGAACAAGAAATTAAAAGAAATGTTTTCTAACAGGTTTTCCATCTTTCAGACAGCAAACGTAAAAGTATAAGAGAAGGCCCAGTCTAAAGATCGAAAAGAATGGTGGAATATTTGGTCTCAAGGTGTGAAATGTTTAAGATGGGAGAGCCTGCAGCAAGTTGCCGATATAAATATTGCTATAAAAGCAATTGTGCATGCAAACATTTATTTTATAAGCCACACTCAAATAATACTTCAAAGTGGCAACAAAAATTAGGATGACAACATAATTACATGCACCAGCAGTGACTACTTTAAACATCAGGACATCAGTATTTTTAGACACTGAAGTCACTTTGTCAAAATTCACTGCATGTAAAACAACTTCCATTCAGAAATGTATATGCTTACAGAAATCAATCTAAATGCACTGCAGACTTTCAATGATGATGCCTCGGACTACTGCAAGATACAAGAATGCAGAACCTAGTAGCATCTATCATGTAGGTAGTACTTTATTTTCAAGCTTGATTACTCATACTGGTAACTCTAAAGAGCAATGAAGTACACTCTTAGTTCATCATGTTTATTCTACTTTCATAATTCACTGCACAGCAAAACAATAGTAAGGCAAACTTAAAAAAAAAACCTGTCAACTCATAATCCATTCATAACTGACAGGCAAAATACACATGCATGGAGATTGGCACTCAAGTCTTATCCAACGACTGGTTAGACAAAAGCCAGTCAAGTATAGAAAGATGAACTGATGCTTAAACTCTGCATCCAGCAATCCCTACCACAGTTAAACATTTTTTCCATGGCAGTTGATAAAGCCCACAACATAATGTCCACATTGCACCATATTGGCCACAGCAAAGGCAAGAAGAAAAATGACCATGAACTCCTGACACCACACATAGATCCAATAAGGAAACACGTTTGAACCAAGTTTACACAAAAGGACTAGGTTTCAATTTTGTGACTAGAGAAGCACGTAGAAAACACAGGAAAATTCCTTTTTGACTGCAGCTGTGTGCAAGCAGTTTTTGACCCAATGTATCTCTTGTCAGAGTTATGGAGAAGTGATTCCAAGTAAATGCTCTTCATGTATGAACATTCACACACATGCACACATTCATACTAATAATATGCTCTTTGATCTGGATGTTCTATCAATCACAGGCCTCAGTGATGAGAAAGCTGAGTATCCTTGCTACGTTTTGGCGGTGGTGGAGGAAGTTTTTGTGGCTTTTTGCTGCTGGTGAGTTGGCCTGCAGTATTTCCATGAACTGCAGCAGCAGAAGGGTTGACTGAAGACTCTGCCAGCCCAATTAAAAGTTCTGGCGGTGGAGGTGGAAGATCATTTATGTCGATGATTCCTTCATAGTTCTCATAAATGGCACCTGTGCCAGAGGAGGTCCCTGCTCTGCCATTTGTGTTGAAGGAGATGCTGGTGGGGTCTCTCCCTTCCCTGGCTTTACATCTGTTGACAGACGCGTTGTTTCACTACGTTTTGGTGGTGGTGGTGGAGGGGCTCGCTTACCTGCATCCTGTTTTGCACCCCCTTTGACAATGGAACTGCCAGCGGAGGCTGACCGTCGATGACTGGCTGCTCCATGTCCAGCTGTTTCCAAAACTTGTGCACATATCTTGGGGGGACTGGTGCCTAAGCCTGGAGCCTGAGACCTTCGAGACAACTCAACAAGATATGGAAGGTTGCTTGGTGACCCTGCACATGAAGATGAATCTCCTTCAATGTAACCACTGTCAGAAGGTGTAGGACCTTGGCTAGCAGTTGGGCTAGATCCCATTCCAAGCATAGGAGACCCTGTGGAAGGGTGTTTAACATGAGAGATTCTGTGGGGGGAGTTTGGAGATCCACTAGACTGCTGGACCATTTCATAATAGTTGTCTGCACTGCTGACCATGTGACCTTGTGAGTGGTAAGCAGCGGGGCTTGTAGCCCCAGATTTCATGAGAGTGGAAGGTGCAGATGAAGAGCACACTGGGGACATAGGTGATGTAGACATGCCGCTCTGCCCTGCTCTGTACTGTCCATGAACATTTATGGGAGACATGGGACTTGCTGCCGAGGACTTGGGCAAAACAGGTGGTCCCACTTTGCCAGCTTGTGGTGTTGGAATCTTTAAAGGGGGAGGTCCAGGTTTTGAACTGGTCAGTGGTAGAGTTCTGGCTCCATCCACCATAGGGCTTGTAACATGCCCCCTACCAATATCATGTCTGCCGGTGGTACCATAAATTGTACCCTCTGTTGGCATAGGTACAGTCTTAGGAAGCACTGGTGGTGGGGGTGCTTGTTGAGGGTGTGTGGAAGGAGGAAGCACCTGTTGTTGAAGCAATGGGGTTAAATGTACTTGCTGAGGGGGCACAGTTGGTGGTAGAGGTGGTGCTTTCTGTGGGGGCACAGGGGAGGTGGGACTTGCTGAGGGGTACAGGTGGAGGTGCTTGTTGAGGATGCATTGGGGGAGCTGGTACTTGAGGAGGCACAGGTGGAGGTGCTTGTTGAGGATGCATGGGATGTGGGGGCACTTGCTGTGGAAGCATTGGGAGATGTGGTATTTGCTGAGAGGGCACAGGTGGAGGTTTGGGTACTGATTGAGGATGCATGGGGGGTGCAGATATTTGCTGCAGAAGCATTGGGGGAGGTGGTCCTTGCTGGGGAGGCACAGGTGGAGGTGCTTGAGAATGCATGAAAGCTGGGAGGACTTGTGGAAGCATTGGAGGAGGTGGTACTTGCTGAGAGGGCACAGGTGGGAGTGGGGGTACTTGTTGAGGATGCACAAGGGGCGGGGCCACTTGCTGTGGAAGTGTGGGGGCAGGAGGAAGCTGATGAGCTTGTTGTGGAAACACAGGAGGAGGGGGAGGGGGCTGTTGCGGATGAATGGGTGGGGGTGGAGCAGGTTTTGGAGCTGTTGGGGGTGGGCCTACCTTGGACTGCTGCTGCAGCTGTTTTAATTGTCCAGATGGTGGATGAGGCAGAGGTAGTGAAGGAGCCTCTGGTGGCTTCATATGTTCTCCATAGTGTGGTGGTGTGGCAGTTTCTAGTGCACCAGGGGTAGTAGGATGCATTGCAGCACCCATCTGACCAATAGTAGCGTACAAGTGAGGGTTGATGTCATACTCTTGACATGACGGATGTTTCTGGTGATGATGTTCTTGATGCCCAGGCGGCTGCTCCTGTAGTAGCCCTGGATATTTGGAGTCCTGTTCCCTCAGTTCCTGATACTGTGGCTGCTGAAGTACATCTTGATACTGAGTGGGTAGTTCTTGATAATATGATTGTTGCTGCTGCAGCTCCTGACACTGTGATTGTGAGGATGGCTGCTGTTGGTGCTGTTGGAACTGCTTGTGTAGCTGGTACTGCTCTTGATACTGCTGCAACTGCTGTTGGTACTGCTGCTGTTGTTGCTGATACTGATACTGTTGTTGCTGATAGACAGACATACCTCCAGCATACATATAGCGGTCAGGTCCAGCATATGGATCCTGTGCAGATCGCGAGCCATCCGGCACAGACTCAATACCATACTGCACATCCTCCACCCACTGCTGGGTCCCAGAATGCCGCATGAGGGGAGACATTCGCCCTGGGCTTCCTTCATGGGAATGTCGCCTTCCCATGGTGGCAGGGGGCGACATGGGGGGCGCACTGTTGCCGTTCATGCGATGATGGTGAGTTGTTCGACTGTTCGAGTCAGTAGATCCACGTCTGTCAGACATGGAAGATCTCCGACGATCGGACCGTGAAAAGGTGTGACGTGACAACGTGGAAGAACCAGACGATAAAGATGAAATTTCATCAAAGCTTCCACCATCTCCGCTAGGACTGGTCCCACTGTCAAAGCTCAACTGGTTCATTTCAGTCAGCAGACGAGTTGTTTCTGTAGTCACGGGCAGCTTGGGCCGAAGTTTCCCCCTCAGCGTGTTGGCCATGGTGTGTCGATTTTCTCCACTTGAACTGGAGTCTTCTGAGGAATCTGTTGACGCTGAGACAATGGAATCCCGATGTTTGGCAACCACAAGCTGCTCACTAGAGTCTGTGATTATGCAGTGGGTTGTGCTGAAGGAGACACGCTTTGTTGGAGTCTTATGACCAGTACTTCCATCTCCAGAACCTTCACATAAACGTAAAGGAATCTATATATTACCAGAAAACATTCAAATTTGATGCACGGTTTAGTGCAAACAACATATGAATAACATGCATGCTCTGATTCCTATTGCGTCATTAATTACTACCACCACTTATAAATGGTTTATTTTGATGGCTAATTAAATCCATGTTACAGCTTTGATAAGAGCAGGAGGCATCCTGTAGACATTATCTCCAAGTTAAAGTAGTTATTGTATATGTGTATATATGTTATAGTATATAGAGTTTATAGTATATAACGTGTTATATACATATTTGAGAACTCTATACATTCAACCAAGCTCTAAGAAGAATTCAGAATAATGAAAGGAAAACAGAATCAGCAAAGTCACAGTCCACTAAAAAGCCAGTATTTATAAAAAAGACACCTCTGACAAACACTTCTTTATTAAAAAAAAATGATAAGAAAAATGGTTTGAAAGTGCAGGGGTTTTTTTTAGTGAACTTTTATTTCTGCTGTTTTGTGGTGCACTGATAGCAGTTCCAAAACAAACTTCCACTCTGTCTTCAGCATTTCAAATCAATAAGTCAAACAAAAAATGGAAAAGAAAGGCAGCTTCAACTGTGAGTTTCAGGGTGCTCACCTTCAGGCTCTTTGCGGTGAGGAACTGGTGCTACACCAGCACCTATGACTTCACTACCATGGTAGATGCCACTCCCAACTGTGCGGCCTGGGGTGGTGCTGTGAACAGTTACGATGGTGTGGTGTGAAGAGGGGGTGAGGACAGACAGGCGGCTGTCCTGAAGTGAGGTCTGGTTCAGACCCTGGAAGTGGTCACTGCAATGCTCTAATCCCTCCCCTCCAGTGGAGAGGTCAGAACCGTCTGCAATAGTAGTAGCCTGGCGCAGATCCCAAGTGGCGACTTCATGGTGGACCCGCTCAAAGTTGTGAAGAAGCTGCTTTCCAAGCTGAAAAAAAGAAACAAACCATTCATGTGAAAACATATCATCTAATAAGGTTCACAGAGGTTAAGACATTTCCAAATCTGACTGCAAAATGGTGTGCAAGAATATTAGATGAACTACCAAAGAATAAGATAAATGTCCACGTTGGAGTACTCGAAAGGTATTAACATCACAAACATTTCTCCTAGACATCTTCTTTTCATTATGCCCCCTGTCACTGAACACTAATTAGACAAATTAAAACAAAGCAGTCTGTCATGAAAGGAAACCAGTGAAGATTCTCCAAACAACATTACTTCACAACCAAACCAAGAAGAAAATGAAGTGCACAACAGTTCTCATAAGACACTGACAGAAGCTAAATGCCTTAGAATCCTTTACTGTCAAAACCCAGCAGATCAGTAGTGTGAAGTGGGCAGCACCTTACCAATATGCAGACTGAATAAATGTAATTAATTGTTTAAAAATTGTATAACACCCTATCCTATCAGATAACATTTGACACGGAAATGTGTGCTTCGTCTTTTCCTGTTGATGGCAGTTTCCGTATAAGTCAGCAGGATGAAATAGTCTAAACAATTAGTAGCATTCAACTTATCTCCAAAGCATGCTTAAAAAAAAAAACCAAACAAAAAAAAAATAGGAGACATCATGAAAACAGTTACCACCATTATTAGATAGACATATTCATGTCTGCACTCATTTGAGGGAGAAGACAGATAGAAAGAGAAAGACAAACAGCAAAAAGCATGTGTGCATGCATGCACTTGCCTGCATATGCATGTGTCTATGAATGATAGAGGTGATAAAAGAGACAGAGATAGACCTTGAGACAGAATGAGAGAGAGAGTGTATAAGAGTGAGAGGTGAATAGAAAGACGTATAAAGATATATAAAATACTCAGACATGTTATCATTAAGCATGAAAAATCAGACAGATATCATACTAATGATGTGGAATGACTGCTAAACATCAGAAATAACGATAAAACTGTCAATATCTCATTTGCTAATCTACTGCAACAATGACAACATGGTCTGAGGTAACAGACGAACAATTTCTAAATACTGCCAAGAATATCAGACAAGATCGAGCATTATATACCACAAAACATCACAGTAACACAGCTGAACTTCTCGCAGATGATACAACTTGCGTACAGGTTAATAAGGCAGCAAAGACTTGCAGTGCTGCCTTATGTGACTACTGCCAATCTCATGCAGTCTATAGTCTCTAGCAGAGTCTCACCTGGATTGGATTTTTTTTTTAAATGGAATAATAATACAAAATCAAAACAAGCTAACAATGAGCATGGTCGCTAGTCACTACTGCCACAACAAGTGCCTACACCATGGATGCTGCTGGGCGCTGATGGAGTTGGGCAAAGCAAAGCACTGCGCCCGCTGCAGCGTCAGCCCGCCGTGACAGCGCGGGTCAGGTCAAGAGGGCAACACAATGAAGCATGGACAAAAGCCGACACTTAACGGCTTCTGACGATCGAAAGAGGAAGGCACAGGGTGGAAGAAGTGATGACTCACACTGCTTCCCTATTCGCAGGCCTGGTCATCCACTCCCCTCCCCTTGTTTCCCTTCCTTCATTTGGCATCGCCTATAGTCATATGGTATCAATGTCTGTGCTCGACACTGATAGTGTGTAGCTTACTGTTTTGCTTTTTTGAAAACTGTTCTGTGCACTACTGTGATGGATTGGTCTACAGGATGTTTTTAAATATGTTGTTGAAGGATGGGTCCCTTTCCTTTCTAATGAGCTGGAGGCATTCTGTGGACTCCAGAGATGGACTAGTCTGACAGATCTCACTTGTAAGACGTTTTAAAGGATAGGTCCCCTACTGAACATGATTCATCTGCTCCATCCAATGGTGATGTGTCTGTGTGCATACATAGCACCTGACATTATATATGTGCAGTGTGTGTATGTGCTTGTGTGTATGCATTTTCCCATGCCAGTAAATCAAGGTGAATGTGTGTTTATGTGCATGCACACATGCAAACTAAAAGTATTAAGCATGTGCTTGCAAGCATCAGCCATGCATGTGGATGTATATGCACGGAAAAAAGGAATAAAAACAAACAGGTTTGATGCAAAACTCTAGTGAAAGAATATTTATAGTGGGTTCAAAGTACAGTGACCTAGACATTTTGTGAAAGGAGCCTTTATGGGGATACAAAGTATAACACCCTCAATGCTGAATGACATAATTTCCTGCTCAACCACCCTGGTCATATATAGATATAGTCAAAAGGGAAGTGATATGAGGAACCAAGGAAATGCAGAAATAAATTTTATCTGAAACATTTCGTTTCACTCCTGCCTTCTCCCTGTTTTGCTCAGTTAGGAAAAATCAGTATCCAAGATTTTGCTACCAGCAATGCTCTAAGTCTACATTAAGGTTTAAAGGTTCATTAATAACAAAATAAGAACAATAAGTAAAATACAGAATATAAAATGAAATACAAGAAAAAATTACATAGTCTACAGGACATACATATAAAATCAACAGTATAAAGTAAAAGATAAACAGATGGACATGAATGGTGGAAATTAACATTACCAATGGCACAAGGAAACATTACTAAATAAGTATAGAAGAATAAAAAGAAACATCTATCATTACAGTGTGAGGAAAAACATACAGTTGTGTGGCACAGTGAAAACAAAAGAGGCTTAATGACATCAGACACTGTTGTAGCACATTGAAAACATAAGACCAGCGACATGAGACAGATGGATTTCAGTACAGCATAACATGACAAATAGGCATCAGTACAACACACCATGACAAATAGATATCGGTACAAAATAACATGACAAAGCACTGTAATGGCTAAGCCAAAGCTTCAATGCTAGACCAAGCACAATCAAAAGCAATAAAAATGTTCAGCCCATAGCTAAGGAATTAACTCGATCAGTACTAAGGGTCAATATTATAAATAAAACCCACGCTTCATCTTTCTGATTTATTTTAAAACTAAGAATAAAACATTCTAATCTGTACTACCTTGGCAATGCGGATGCCCATTATCCACTGATCAAGGGAGGTTTGTGTCTCTGCACAGAAGTATCGTATGTATTTGGAGGTCTTCTTCTGAATTTGTGGATGCTGTTGATTAAAAAAAAGAAAAGAGAACAGACTTTAAATCCAGAAAATTAAATATCGTCAGTACTTTAAACATTCTTTCTTCTTGCCTTCAATAGCTCTTGCCCTCTCACAAGCAAACAGTTGAATGGTTCCAGCAATGTCATCCAAACTTGGAAATACACATACTTACTGTGAAATGAAGTGGTCTTTTCCCAGTCGACACAGCTGTTGAATGGGTACCTGACTCCTTTAAGGGTCAGGTAACATAAGGCAGCAAAGGAATGATGGGTACCACCCTCCCCAAAAGCTGACCCCACCCTCAAACACCCATTTAACACTTTACTCCCAACAACCAACAAGCTACATTATCACCTTCCTTACGCTGTTTTACTGTTTTTCTCTACAATGAAAATATCTTGCACTTACAAAGAACACCTAAATTTGATATAATCCTAAAACCGTATAATTTCTCAAAAAGAGCAATAGGAGAATGCTCAGAGGTTTAGGTGTTCTTAGATGCTGCACCAAATGCATGATTCATGCTGCAATCTCCTTAAAAGACAGTATCTTCTCTACTCTTCAGAAACAAATTTAAATAGAGGCTAATGTCTGATCCTTTTATTTTCATGAAATATTTATTGATTCCCTTATTCTCATTTTCTGAAATGGATGTATTTTTAGAAAAGTCAGCAATTCCATTGGCAATAAATTTGCTTCCCCTGAATGTCATGATAACAAAAGTGGATAGTATTCAAACTACTTAATCTCTAACGAGCTTTAACAGTTAAAAAATTAAACGAGGGCTAGGCTGAAAGCTATTTTCAACTAACTGATTCAGTTCAGTGCAAATATTGATTCCGAAGATCCATGGCAATAAAAGTACTCCATTTATGACTCACAAGCATTAACCTTTGGAGTTCCCAACTGTCTTTTCAAAAGATATCAATTTCAATGAAGTCATAGTTCAGGTTCACTTTATCGCAATGCCTCATTAGCCTACGGAATTGTGCTCACATTTATTGCAATGACATCAGAAGGTCAACCATGTGTACTCCCTCACCTTTAAAACAAATCATTTTAAAACACTATAATTTTTTTTTTTACTGTAAACAGCATCATATTATGTTATTCTGGCAGCAACTTTCAAGCTTTATATTAGATATTTATGAAAATCACACAAATGAATTATATAACATAAAGAAAATGAAGGGAAAAAACTCACAAATTTGAAACACATTTTTTACAAACTAGACAGTTTGACAGCATATCTTGTATAAATGATCTGGCAGAAATGTTGAGCATCATGTTATGTTCGAGATTGAGCAAGACAAAGAAAACCACACAATAATAACATGAAGAGCATGATGAGGCAGCTGAGCACATACAAAGAACACTAATTCATACCTTGAGAGCAAAGCAAAAGTCTGTGGGCGAATGGTATTTCTTCTTCCAGCCAAGACCCCAGTACACCTCAACATATTCAAATTGTACCAGGCAAACTAGATCCTTGGGAGCCTTGAGAAAAAGAAATATATATAGCTAAAACACTGAGTAGCAAATGACCAGGCTTTAAAATGTACAGGAGCTTATCCTGCAGATTAAGAACACTAATGAAACATCTCTTATCTGTTATCTCCCCTACTTCAAAAAAGTGTGCAGATCATATATATATATGCACTATGAGTTCATCCCTTCCGTTCTGCAAATAAAATGCAATTATCCTACGAAAGTACTGGTCATACCTTGCTGACCTTGCCCTTGGGATTGTAGTACAGACCAGAGGCTCGTAAAACAAAGAAGTATTTTTTCCAAGCTTTCTTTCCATCTGACTTGAGGAACAGTGCTCCCTCCACTTCTGGCACGGACACTCCAGCTGGCGAGAAAAACTCCTGAAGCAAAAAGTATCAGGGTAAAACCTGTGGTAACCTTAGGAAGAGGAAGATGATGTGGGGATGTATCAAAGACAATCGGAGCCTAAAGATGATGTTTAAATGTGAGAACTATTGTGACAGGATGGAGATTTGCAGGGCATAGTATCACAGAGACCAATGGCTGTAGATGATCACTAACTGGAAAGAGTTGGGGAAAAATGAAGGTGAATGAGTCATTTACTATAGGTGACAGCTGATATATATATATTCAGATTTTTTGAATGAAATAAATACATTAAAAAATTATGTTGTTTTCTTAATATTTTTTGTGCATCAAATTTTCGGGAAAAGTAGTCCAAGTAAATTCCTCATAACTTCTCACCTGAATAAGTCGCTCTCTTTGAGATGAAGCTAGTTCTGTACCTCTTTGTGATGATGTCCCAGGAAGGAGGTATTTCTGTAATAAAAAATACAAAACAAGATTAGAAATTAAGCAAATTTACATTTTACATTTAAAGAAAGATGAAAATAAAGCAAAGAAAATGGAGAATGTACTTATGGCATAAGGATTCTTATGTGTCATCAAATGACTAGCAGTAAGTGTTGGTTCCTTGTGTGTCATCAAATGACTGACAGTATTTTTTGATTGCCTTTAATTTCATGTTACACTCTAGAATTTACCAATGTAATAACCATAATTGGTGCAATGAAAGAGAAGGCACAGAAGGCAGTGCTCACCTCTGGATGGAAGAATAGGTTGTATTTTTCACGCCTTTCCTCAAAAAGCACCTTGTTCCTAGAGTCACGTGTCCACATCACCATATTTTCCACCAACGAGTCATGGTCTTCTAGGATACGCTCTGCTCAGACAGACATTTCAGTCTTTTAGATGTTTTTAAAAAAACCTAAAAGCAGCTTCTGCTTCTTTCAAATCGAGCAGTCTCACTTTTGTGTGTGGCTAAAATGAGTTTTTTTGTGTATAAGTGTGTTTCCACACCCTACATATTTATATTGCACTTATTTAAGAAAACTGGTGTGTCAGTCTGTCAGTCATTTGCCCTTCACTGGTACCAGTCACTGGAAGAAGCACACAGAGGTGGCAGCTGACAATGCTTGCCACTCAGGCCTGTCTTAGGTGATGAGAAACAGTTCTGAATAGGACAATCAGTCCCTTCTTTCATATTGTAAGCCAGCTCTTCCTCTGCACCACAGCATTGACCACCCCCATAAGGTACCCTGAAGAGAAGAGAAAGTGTTGTGCTGGGTCACATCGCCAAACTAGACCAGCTTAAGCCACTCAGCTGTTCCTGATGTCTTTCAAGTGTGGCAACCATGTATACAAAGTCACTGGTTCTATGTTCTCTGAGACCCAGAGCAGCCTACTCAGCCATTTGTTCTCTTTGTTCTCGAATGTCTGGATTATCCTTTCTTCATCGGCAGATTCTACATTTCACACCCATAAAGCTGGATTGGTACTACAAGAGACTTGAACAGGTTGTACTTCCTCATAAGCCTGTCGTTAATGGCTGCAGCAGACCCTTCCAGCCTAGCCATTGCAGCAAATATATGTAAATTGAAGACTGGTGTCTACATTAAAATATGGCAGTGAATAACAGCATCTTCTGCATCTAGGTCAAAGAGTAGTGAGACTGGAAATGTTCTTCTCACAAACATTTCCAACAGATAAAGATTTGTCTGATCACACTCCTCTACAAACAATTGAACACAGCTGAAATAAGAACAGAACAAAAATATAGTTTATCTAACCAATGAGTCTGGCAGAATTTGCCAATTTTGGTGAGGTATACACTTTCAAGCGCTGTCAGGTTGCTCACAAACTTTCAAAGAGCTACTTTCGAGAAGACTGAACAGCCTGCCCAGCGTGGCCAAACTGAAATGTCTACGATCGTATCACCGCTGGAGTAGCGTCTGGTCGGACCACTATATAGCCACTTGGGGAAAAGGCAGTCTGGCTGTCTGAAAACTGACTCTGACTGACAGGTAATTAACCTTTAGTTCCTCCTACGGATATACGGTTTCCCAGTCCAAATCCTTCCATAAAAAAAAAAAACCAATGAAAAGATCTTTATCAAATAAAGCAAGGTGCCACATGTACTGAGGCAGCTTTCACTGCAAGTCAAAGGAAGATGTTTTCAACGACCATGCAGTTTATAAGCTCCAGGTATAAACTCGTACTGCAGTCATCAAGCTTGCGAAGGTCGTGGCACAGCTGGAGGTCTGTTTCCTCACAATTTACATTGCCAGACAAGCTCTTTGATGTTGACAAGTGTAACAGGGGTGATAGGGGCCACTCTCACCACAATAATAAACACAAGTCAACACTATTTTGGGTTTCTGGTTGATGGTTTCGGCTAAAGCGAAGCGTATACAAAAGAAATCCTAAACTGCTCGGTACGTGGTGTGATGCTCCCACCCTGAGGCTGCAAGTACGCGGGGCACTGGGCGAGTGTCACATGCGGGGGCCGAGAGCCGTAAGTGTAGGCTATATACCGTACCACAAGAATATCCTATCGCGTGGACCCTTCAGTCGCGGGGCCTGGGGCACAACCCAGTTGCCACCCCCAGAAACCGCATCTGCTCCCGCTTCTTCAACTCCCTCAGAATGCCCTTGTCCTTTCTGGCTTCTCGCTCTCCCTTATTTCTCCTACCCCGAATATTCTAGCATCTACCCTGTTCCTACGGTGCCCCCCCCCCCCCACTTCCTGTGAAAACCCAACAGAGGGGTCGCGAGGTCGCTGGGGTAAACCATCGGGTCATGCCTCCGAAAGAACCAGGGGATAAAAGGCCATCCGGGGGAGGCAAAGGGGTCGCTGGACATCGGACACGTGCGCCAGCCTCTACCACACAAGACTGAACATAACAAACCCTTACAATTACAATTTTTTTTTTACCATAAGAATCTAAGTTGTTTGTTGATGACACGGTCTCTTGTGGTCAACGCTGTCGACTCCGGAAAAACCTCCACAATGTGGCACCTAAATATACCGAAGTATTTCATTCATAATCAGCAGTTTGAAACGGACTCTCGGAAAATGCCATCGCTGCAGTCTAGTAATAACTGCTCAAAAACAGTGAAAGGTAACCGCTACAGATGAGACTGGGACTACTCGGCCACACCAGTGATCCCTACTCACGCTCTCTGAGATATAGACTTTGTGCGTCTGCGAAAAACGTTACAGGAAAACCATAATAAACAGGAAAACCATAATAACAAAAACTCGTGCTTTGGCCACGTGACCCGACCGGACACTTTGCTCAAGACTGTCCTTCAAAGTTCCTTTGATGCCGCGGTGGCCAGAAGAACTGATTTACGAAGTGAATGGAGTGAACTGGTCATCCTGTACAGGATCCGCTGGTTATCACCCAAGCATGTCTGCCATGTCATGTGCCCCAGTCAAGGTACCAGTCTAGGGACGAATGACTGAGTAATTTAGGTAGCCGAACAAGTCGGCGAAGACGCTGATAGAATCTGTTTACGATCTTACTTTCCAGGTTAGTGACACGTACTGCTCTTAATAAAATCATTAGTTTAAAAAAAAGACGATCTTCACCGCCAGGTTATTCCAAAGTGCTTGTCTAAATTTATAAATACAGATACTCCAGCTAGTATAATAGATACTGATGATGATGATCGACAAAAACAATAATAAGCCAAAACTTTATCGGTCTACGCTCATCACAAACGGGGAGCACTGTAAAGAATGATTCAATATTCTTTCAAGATTAAGGGCCGGCAAATCCAACTGGAGGCTACAGATCGCTACATCTGCCATCACTGTACACCTGGTCCTCATCAAAACACGGAGATGGCAATCACACAATGCAGCCCCAGTCTCTCCACTACCGCCGTCACGACTTGCTGCTCTCCGCAATGCAGAATCGAGGAACGAGTTCCAGGATCCTGTGCACAGCATGGGGAGCGACAGGAAGGGGGTACAGTAAGAGGAGGGGAGGGTAAAGAGTGGAGCAGGAACCACGACTGGCAGAACCGTCGACGTCAAGAAAAAGTCCACTCTCCTGCAGCAGCAACGTGAATGACTCAGAGGTCGGCCAAGTGCAAGCGGCAGCGCGGGGCATTGTGGGGCGTCCGCCATATTGCTCTGTCGGCGAGGACTACGGCCTCCTACACCTTCCTGCTCGCTCCTACCTATAGGTCGTGCGAGGAAACATATCAATAAGATCGTAGAAGTGACAAATTAAGTAGCGATTTCACATTGTGCCTTCTTCTTAAAAAAAAGTCCGTTCTTCCTGCACTTGCCGTTAACATATTCATTTCCGGTTGTGGGGAGAGACTGAAGTGACGAAAAGTGCAAATGGAAGACTCATTCCGCTTCAGTTTTTCCTCTTTATTTTTTCAAATGGAATACCAGTACAACACCTCATTCAGGGTCTGTATCAACCGTACGCTGCCTGAGAAATATGAACACGTTTGTGTCACATTAGATGAGAAAGTTCGTGCCACACTCGGGGATGGGTGTAGATTACAGAGGTACAATGTGGATGTTTGCACGAGATGCACCATCGCACCACGTCCAAAGGGATACAGCATTAACAAAAATAATAAAATTTGTCAAGCGCATTTCCCCACGAGCTCAACGCTCAATACGAAGATTATCTTCCCTTTATGAAGAATAGTATATGAATCGATGGCATGTTGCCTGCATATATATCAAAAGTAAGTTAAAACGCTATCTTCTGTCCTAAAAATGTCAGAACCTGTGATGTTAGCACTTCACCTCTACCGTGTGATCTACTTCGCTCACAGCACGAGACACAGTTATCTACAAGGTAAGCGTTTTGCAACCACAACATTGCTCTTCTTTCAGAAGAGATGAAGTTGACCATAATCACGGAGAGATGTAAGAGTGGGAGACGGCAAGAGGTGGGTTCATGGACGTTTCCCCCCAACGACCCAGGTAAAAATATCAGTGGTGCTCACCCATGAAGAGCTCGGGCATGTGCTCGATGACAGCCATGTCGTGGGTCAATCGTCCGTGGTGCTTGTCAGCCAGCACGGAGCACACCTGGCTCACCGTCATCTTCTCATCCACTAGGATACTCTTGCTGCTACCGTCCTTGGCAAAGGCTCTCACGAATAACTGTGAAGGAGAGAACACAGGTCAATAAGTGAGGTCAACGTGGCGAAATAAAAGTCCTAGACAAAACTGGTGATATAGATCAACCAATTTTTTATACTTTTTGATAGAATTCTTACGGACAGACACGGGGCGGGGAGAGAGAGAAAGTGTCCAATGTAAGTACTGTCACACGCGAATGGTGCTATGTTCCAGGCTGGCCACATACAACTACGTGTAGTAAGCCCGTAGATGAAGCAGCACCTCCATCATTAAGCTTAACCACTTAGAGGTCACTGTGTATGAAGACAACTAATCCATCTTAAAAGAATGTACCTCTCTGCATCATTACACACCTTCCGTATCTTGGCCTCCTTGATCTTCTCCAGGGCGATCCTGATTTTTTCCGCCTTCAGCCGGGCTAGATGTTCTTCCTGAAAGCAGAGAAGCCATGCTGGTAAGTAGTTTTCATGATTCACTCTTTCTGCAGACTTACATTCAAAGTTATGATATCTAACGACTGAGCAGTTGTACCTGAGGTCAGTCATGCGATTATGATACCGAACATAGGGATAAAACACGTCAAGAGAATCAATACATCACTTTGTTTCGATCTTGGACCTACTACATCAACCTTAGTTCTTTGCCTCCGTATATGATTAGACTTATCAGGCATTTAAAGTGACGAATAGAGAAAAGGGGGAAAACAAGGCGAGAGAAGAAAGTAGCTCAAAACAAACATCCACCAGCGCCAGCCAGAAGAGTGGAAACATACAGAAAATTACCCATACAACCACCAGATGCAGAGCGACTATCCCTATCCTATATCAATCCCTATGTCACTGCAGTTATTACTAACAGGCACACCGCAACAGCGTCCTTCCACCTGCCTTTCCAGGTTCCCCTGCCACACTTTGGTGACATGGTGCGACAAGCAGCCCAGCCAACGCATATCCGGGCCCAGCACTACTGGACACCTTTATCACCGACGATCCGACGGTGACAACTGTCATCAACAAAACAGCAGACAATGACATGCAAGTCGCAAACTGTAACGACTTTCTCCGCCGTGCAATACTTCTTGACTGCGAGACGAGACGCCGGCTACCGCTCCTGTAGCAGTCGCAGCTGTGGAGGATGCGTCAAAGAGAAGGCGTGAAGACCACACCAGACCACAGCACCGCGAGGTGCAGCGCAGGATCCTGGTCCTATGACGTCATACACATGTCTGTGCATAACGGCTATGGAGTAAGAGGTTGCAGGTAGGGAGCGGGGCGGGTGAGAAGGGAGGAAAAGGAAGATAAACTTAGAAACAGCTTATGTCAACCATTGTTTCTGTGACTAAGCTGCCACACCAGACTGCGCGCTGGCGCCGAAATCAAAAACCAGCCAATCGTTATTCTTGGCGCGCAACATCGCACGTGGTGGCTGCCATGCGCGTGAAACTTCTTCCGGTTTAGATGGGGATGGTTTGGAGGGAGGGAAGGTAGGGAAACGACTGCTGCCCCCTTTACCGCAGCTTGTGATCGCTGACAAATGTTTACATCTGACTTTTTCTCAGAGACGTCCTACAAAGGAAGTCTGACCATGTTAGCTACAGGAAAAAAACACGCTGTTGCCAACTCCTCTACGCTTCATCTCAACAACCCGGCCAGATGGCGCCTGTGGCACTGTTTTTTTATGTATTGTTAGAGGAAAACAAATTAGTGATAGTTGTACATCGTTTATTGATGATCACAGCAAACACCTGCCGAGTTTGATGGTGCGAGCGAAGCAGCAGCGTGACAGAGGAAGCATGATGTACGTTGGATGCTGCTACCAACAGACGTTCACTCGATGTCGGTACTAGGTTCTGAGAGCTGACACAAAACTCAAAGAAGACTGGTTCAGGTCTCGAGGAAGGGCGGACATTTTTTAAATATAAACTCTTGCACAACTCTCTGATAAATTTTAAGGTCTGGTCCACAAAGGAAATTTTCACCGAAGGTAACAAAAGCCAAACGAACGTAACATTCGGAAAATCAAATATTTTAAACTAGTGAAAATTTGTTCGCATTTCAGTTCCAAATGCATGAGAGAGAGTGTGTGTGTAGTGTGTGGATGGATGACGAATTAGTGTTTTACGCCGAGTCAGCAACTACGGTTATATCACTGCAAGGAAGCCTGCCCTGTAAACAGATGCCACATAAAAAGAAAGAAAACGTGCGGAATGAGAGCTGAACTCTGGACAGTCAACCTTCATTGTATTGGTGACAAGCGGGAAAGAGTGAAGCCGAGTAAATGAATAAGCAAGCGCAAGACAGGCTGGTCTTTAAACAGCGCTGTGATGTAACACGAAAGTGTACCCCTGGGTACTGAAGTTTGCTCCCTGGGTTCTGACAAACAGGGCTTACAACCGCCCAACACACGCACAGACACGAAATGCGTGAAATGTTGTAGGGCTTTAATTTCCCCCTAGTCGTTAGTGTGACAGCAAACAGCGAGCCTCCCAATGACCACACCAAGCCAGACCTAGGTGCGGGTCAAGTAGGTGCTGCACTTGCAGGAAGCAGGCTCTTCACAAACCCGACTTATAAAGACTGGACCTTCACCCCCAAGGTATATATAGATATTGTTGGGGTGAATGCATGGCGTGATGTGCGAACAGGGCTAAATTACCCAAAACAGGAAACAAATAATCCGATTACCGGATAAAGTGAATTATTTGATACACAGTGCCCGAGCATAATAACGGGGCACCGACAAACAAAAATAGGAAAGAAAAAAAAATAGGCAAAGAGAAACAGCGAGAGAGGTAAGGGGTAAAGGATAAAGGAGGGGGTCGTTACAAAAAACAAAAAAAAAATGAAGTGAGGAAAGGGAATGAACAGAGCAGGAAAAAGGGGCGATAATGCCAGAATAGTGGGAAACACAAGTACAACGCACACTAACATCCTCGCCAACACTCTGCTCTTGTTCGTCTTCACATGAAATGTCAGTTCTAGTTACACAGTAAGCGTTGGTCTGAATGTGCATCAATGCTATTTCCTGGAATACTCCTTCAAACTTTAGTTTTACTTGTGTTCATATCTCGCTGTCGTCGTTAGTACACGTGTAGTTGCTTTTATACTTGGCGACATCATACTGGCTGCTACACCTGGCATCTTCTCTCAGCGACATCATACTTTGTGCGAGGCGTTGAAATCATGCTTGCCATTCAACAAACATGTAAATAAACAGGTGGTGGATGAGAGAGAACGCTAAAGTCGAAAAAGGAGAGAAGGGCGCCACCCCTTGATAAAAAACATAGTGACACAATCACATCTTAGTATATCAAGTCCAAGATTTGATGGGAGTAAGAAGTATGAGAAGGGGCTGTGCTCAACGCTTCTCTTCTTTCTGAGGGCCATCATTTCAACCACCCGCTTCTTTCGCTGGCATGAGCACACATCTTGCGCGGAAGGGCGGCACCAGAAGGCACCACACCCTGCCGAAGAGCAGGGTCAAAGCCTAGGAGAAGAGGACGAGTCCCGGAAAGACGTCAGCGCCGCCTGCAAAACTGATGACATCCCACTCCTCCACCTCCAATGGCAGGCAACTTCCGGAACCTTTGATAAGGTCGGTGACGCCAATGAAAGCAACGCCTTGGTTTAAAAGTACAGGCACCTTGCTGACATTTGACATTTGTCCGGATATTAAAACACTACTGACATCACTGGGTGTGCCAGTCCACCCACAAGACAATGTGATAGATGGTCTGCGTATTGGAGACAGTGACAGACCATTGTGTTGTGCTTGTCTTGGGTTCAGCCTTTGTAAGGGGAAGATACTTGCTACAGCACCTGCACACCATCTGCCTCAAAGAAACAATAGGTCGTGACCTGTTTGAAACTGTCTCCACCTCCGGTTCCACTCCATCTTTCCACACACATGTGCTAGCACAATAATTACTTGCTTAAAAAATTTATGCAAACATTTTTCTATTACTTCAGTGACACAAATGCCGCAGGAGGAAAGAATTAGGGTTATTCACTGCAAAGCGCTGATAAGTATTTTAAAACTCTGCCATGCTTTGTTACTAAACAAGACCGCATGTTTATGATTTCCCAACACTATCCCGATCATATCTACCCACACCCTGGCGGGTGCACAGTGAGCCGTGCATGCTGTGAGTGTAAGGCATGCTTTTTTTGTCTGCGTAAATCTGCACCATCTATCAGGTATCTCGCCGCCGCAAGCTTTCTGCACCACAACATCTTTCACCTAATCGCAGGTGAGAAGAATTGCCTCCTTGTGCATCAGCGCGCGCTTCATGATCGTTTCATGTTTATCGTGTATTTCTACCAGAACTACAAACGCTGACCCACGTGTAACCCCTTGTCTTGCACTGACGAAGAGAAGTGAAGGCATTTACATGTCTGCTCGCCCCCGCACGGCTGATGCTTTCTTCACAAAAATCTCGAGCCCGCAGTAGCTGAATCGCGTGAAAAAGGGATGTAAACTGTTATAGCAGCGTTGGTGGCCAGACCTTGTACTAAAGTAGTTTCAGTGTTTGGGGCTAGAGACGAGCGAAGCAAACTTGGTCACCACCAGTCAACTAACTCATTTTGTACACGGACTGGGAACTTTACAGAACTACGCAGAAAACTTCTGTTAATTACAAATAATCTACAATGTGATCAAAAGCAGGGGTTATTGCAAGGAGAATTTTATGTACAACAAGAGAAAATATTAGGCTTCCCTTCCTCACGTTTCAAAATGATGGTGGCCGCTATCTAGGTTGGCTCTGCTCGGTGCCTACGTGACACATCAAGCAAGCATTTGTGAAGACGAGGCTGCCAGCAGGCTGGACTTTGCCAAGTTTTCCAGAAACGTCTTACAGCCAACAGGCGGTGCCAGCAGTGTCTTCCTCCCGCTTCTTACCCCTCCCTCCCATTTACTTCTCCCCCTACTCCTCTCAAACACACACAAAAGGACTGAATGCAGTGATAAGGCCGGTCACTTGAGTGTCTTATGACAGAATCACAATTTTCCCCCACTTCTGATGCGCTTGCGCAGACCTCAGAGTAGCATTTGCTAACCCTCAAGTTGTATTCATGTGTGTACAGTTAGCGTTTATGAGCCTCATTTAGCAAACACTCCCCTAATTTTAACCCACACCGTCCCTGACATACCAAAACTCAGGTCATAACCCAAACATTTACCCTTGCATCCCAAGCGACAATTTTCCGAGACTCCTCGCGCTTTAACTGCAGGCGTGCACGGTCATCCACCCCTCCCCTACTCACCTCGCCGTGCATGGTCAGTGTAGACACAGCGCTGTTCATGCTGCACGTCTCTCCAGATGACGACGACGTCGTTTCCGCCGACGACGACACGGTGGCCATGGAGGTGAAGGACTCGGAGGAGGGCAAAGACGTGTTGTCAGAGAAAGCCGAATCGGTCTCACCCGTGTCGCCCATGTGTTCCGGGTGGACTGTCAAGACAAGCAGTGTAAGACTACCATCAGCATCAAGAAACAGAGTGGAATTTTTTTTCAAGAAAATGTCTAAATTCTTATCCTTAAGATATTTGTGATTCCCTCATTTATCTCTGCTCGTCTATATATATATACGTGTGAGAGAGTATATATGTGAGTGATTTTTAATGCTATGACATGCAAATGTATTATTATGGAGAAAATAACAGACGTGAAATTAATTTTAATATCAGATAATATAAAAGACTTCAGGTAAATTTTTGTTAATACTTTATCTGGAGAAATTAATGCACCTGGAGATACTGTATTATTCATGTACAATATTAGGAAACAATACTGTACACAGAGTAAACATAACCATTAAAATTGTGACATCAAGCACGAACAGGCTGAGAAATTCTCAAGGAGCCAGCGGAGACAAAGAAGCAAGAAGAGCAGCCACATCAAATGAAGTGGACATTTCCAGCACATCCTGATAGCGGGGGATTAGGATAGTAGTAGCAAAAAGCCGATTAATGAGAAGCCAGTAGTTAGTACCAGGCGTCAAAGCTGTCCATTGGTCTTCCGGTAGCTCAGCCCCTGCGTGATCTCCGCTGCCAAAGCGTCCAGTTCGGCTTGTATTACGTCACTTCCGCCCTCCACCCTTCCGTCGAGCGGCGCACATTGAGGAAGATGTCCGGGGCCCCCACGCCCTAGGGTCTGGGACAATTCGGACTGAGTGGAGTTCAGCTGCGTTTCCAGCTCCGAGAGTTCACCCAGGATGGCATCAAAGTTGACATCTTGGTCTGCAACAGAAACCCGACAGCTCAGTGTACTTTAGACAAAAAATAATCACTGTCTATTCAAATAAGTGGAATCTACAGTGGGATATGAAATTATGCGACTACTTAAATTTATATGCCTTTTGTTAGCTTTGATAGACTCAGTTTTCTTACGGATTTAAGATCCAATCACAGCCCTTTGTCCTTCGTTCTTAGGGATATAGTTAATATTCCCATAAGTTTTAGCACAGCGGACGCTAACGCAGACTTCAGACAAAAACTCGTAACTGACAGAAGGTATGACAGCAGTAAGAATAAAAGACGAAAAGGAAAAGACGTATGATAGATGATACAGAGAGAAGAAACAATAAAATAAAAAACAAAGATTAGCTGTGATTTGGTGTCTGCGCCTCTCAGTAGATTAATAATAATAATAATAAATGATTTAAATAAAAATTCCAACAAAATAAATTTTCTCTCCTCTCTTTTCAATGCTGGAAACAGTCTGTCCAACAAAAGCCAAAACATCTTAAGAAGAAACCCTAAAAAAAAACCAAACATGTATCACCGCACTTGCGGAATCTTTAAGAGCGAGCCTCACTGGCAATCAATCTTTTCTTCCTCCAGTCCTATCATCATTCTTTACCCTCTCCTATCCAAAAGGGCTTTCTATTTCGGACCTGTGGTCAAAGGTAGGATGCAGATGTTCTAAATATATAGCGCATTAGAAGGAATGACGCACGAGCCACACGAGACTGATAAAGGCAGACGAGGCTTCTCCGTGTTTAATCACATCAAAGTCGAACAAGACACAAACAACAGCTAACTCATCCTTTTTTCCCCGTTTTTTTTTTCTCACGTGAATAAAAGAAGCCAATCATCTATATGTTTTTGTGTGTGAATATTTGAAGACAACCGTAATAGGCCTTAATCTTAAGATATTAATCTGTGACATCAGCGAGGGATCTTGCCAAATGGGGTAAACATATAGGAGCTGTAAAGCCGCATACCTCACGCGCGCGCAATTCTGAAGACAAAAATATAAATAAACTAAAAAAAAAAAAAAAATGATCAGAGGCAGACAGACATGCAAGGACAATGGACACACAGGACGAGGGAGGATTGCGGTGTGGATGTGAGAGTTCAAGAGAGAGAGAGAGTAATTAGTCTTGACGTTGATGCGTTCGATAGGCAGGCAGTCTCCCGAGAGCCCGGAAATAGGAAATAAGATAAAAGCTCAAGAAAAATCGAACCTAATTTGATTTCGCTAATGTAAATTTATCATTAGCTTTTCTATAAGCTGAAACATTCTCCAGAACCTGCTACACTGACTACAACTTCCAGAATTCACACGACGATAAAAATGTTTTGGCATTAATAGAATTAATAATTTTGACAGTTATTTGCCCATCACGGGGCAGCCCTGCATTCTACACATTAGCCCCATGCTGTGGCAGAACTGCATCTTTCAACTTTCTGGGAGCGCTTCCAATGTTTGTCATCCAGTTGATGCCCCCAGCCCTCGGCAAGGTACCCACCTTTTGTAAACCGAGTTGTGCGAACAGTAGGTTTGTCGCTCTAGCTCCAGCTACCACCTACCCGCCAGAAAAAGTTCTTCTCGGCATTGTTGACATCATCTCCTCCCGTCCACCCCTGTCGTCTTCTATTTGCACTGTAAGCCACACTAACCCATCCATCTCTTCTCCACATACACACCATGAGCAGCGGCGTGTAGCCAGCACCAAGTCATTTGTCGAGGCTATGTCGCTCGCGCGAACAGCAAGAAGAGGTTTTGTAAACGTGTTTATCACGCTCGCCATTTCTCAAACTTAAAAAGAGGTTTGAAAACTGCTCCGCAAACAAAACAGTTTTTACGTTCGTGACAACACGTGGATCAGCTCAGTTTAGAAAACTGTGCAATACTTGTCCCCTCGACATGTCCAGCCTTAACCAGTATCCAACGATTTCGTGATGCAATGCTGAAGAAGCCATTGTTATCATTTGTTTTTCTATACTGAATTATGATTATTTAACTGCATGTAAATGTATGTCTGTATTTCCATCACAAATGAGAATGCTATTCTGTATGGAGACCCACAAACTTGACTTAAATTGTTTATTTTATATCTGGGACAGTTAGGTGGTCTCTGGTGGCTTTGCAGAATTTTTTTTAAATATTGGGTAATAACTTCACTTTCATTTCTTAGCAGTTTTGTGGCTAAGCAGCCATTATGTCGACAGGGAAAAAAAATGTTCTCATACTGTAAAAGCCGAAGAACAAAGAGAATCGTTTGCCAAATAAAAAAAGTTGCGAAACTTTCGGTGGTATAAATCAAATGGCGAACTGACCAAAAAAAAAAATCTGTGGGTGTTTTATAAACAGTTTAAAGGAAAACGTTTGTTTGGCATGTTCTGTGCTTTCTCGGCATGCACTTCACAAGATTTACATGCACTTAACTACCGTTTCTCAGCAGCAGATTCCTTCATCTTAACAAGATATCGACTAATGATGTGGTGCTCTGTTTCTGAAGGAATGCTGCCTAGTCTCAGTGGCTTCCTGTCAAAATTCTCGACAATAACAAAATAAGACCGAAAGAGCCAACAAAGAGAAAGAGAGTTCCAACTCGGTTATTAAAAGGAAAATAACAACTGCTTGACATCAGGCCGTGCAAGAATTCCTTACCAAACATACGGGCAACGACGCACATTCGTTAGTAAAGAACGAGAGGGAGAATATCCTGCTTGCTGTACGTGAACACGCGAGCTGTGGCTGAGGGTTACGGAAGGGGGAGAAAGTGTAAGAGAAGGGGAAGCGGGGACTTGTTCTCGGTAAACGTTAGGGC
Organism: Pomacea canaliculata; assembly: GCF_003073045.1. NCBI lineage: Eukaryota > Metazoa > Mollusca > Gastropoda > Architaenioglossa > Ampullariidae > Pomacea > Pomacea canaliculata. The sequence continues at coordinate 26,371,086 of NC_037594.1, read as the reverse complement.
CGTGACCAGCCTCTCAACACAGAGCCGGCGCTAACACCTTCCCACAGTCTACAACAACACTCATACAGACATTTGCCATTTGCAAGCGAGTTCAGAAATCTCTAAATTGCGCTTACAGTCTGAGCAGAAAAATGTTCAGTTAAATCCTATCCTTCTTTCAGTATTTACAAACATACGGACTGCACGTGACCCCCGAGGTAACACATGTCTACTGGGAGGAACGCAAACTCTATGTGAATACTAGACCCGTCATCTGCACCCCTCACATATTACCCCCACACAGCAGTTACTAACACTGCCAATTATTTGTAATGGCCACACTGAGTACTGTAGCAACATTGTCTTCTCAGTGTCTGACCTAATCATAACTTACACGACTTTCGCCATGACCTACAATCGATAGTTCCAAACCAAGTCATGCCACATAAACTAGCCATCAAAAGAATTTTCGTGATAGCAGACTTGTCTGGTCTACGGTCTGAAGCCAACAAACCTCAAAGTTCTCAAGCTGCCAGACAAAGAACGACGCTGGTGGTCTGTCTGTTAACCAAATCATGGGGACATGTATAATTATTATGAATCCTAACCCCGGTTAGTGTCATACCCTGAAAAAATCTTTTGTCTAGCAGCGGCATGAGCTTTACGATATATTTTACTATCTTCCAGATAACAGTAAGTCAGTAAGTGCAGAGCTAGTGATTTAAAACATAGCGGGCTTGATTTCAATAATACAGGCGTCTCTTAATACTGCTTACTCCTTTTTTTCAGACAAGGAAATCGTGAATGCCAATTGTTGTAGAGACCTGTTTACACTAAACAACATCGACAAAAACATGACCAAACTCTGCTGCTCAAGCTGCTTCCCCCAGTAGTGTCAACAACACCACATCTTTGTGGCTCTTCAGCAGCTGCGAGTTGGTCGGTGACAACAACTTTTTGCAATGGTCACCCACTTCACCATACACTTCATATCCTGCCCCACCCAGCTACGAGTCACTATCATTTGCTGACTGTTGTCACCTTCAGACATTTTGTCATAATTTTCTGTTTACCTAAAGTTTGCCTAAAACAGTCTTTATTAAAAACATTTGCCAAACAGTCAGAAATTAATTAGACCTCTTGATAAATTTTCACACTGTCCTTGCAGGAACGCCAGTGTCAGACATGGCATCCCGACTACGTTTGGGGAAGTGTCTACATCTCTTGTGAGGACGAAAAGGTGAAGGAGAGTGGCCAAAGGGGAAAGGGAGGAAGTACTTAAATCTTCAGTCTAAATTTAGCCTCTACCCTCCCCCTACTTCACTCAAGTGATGACGCCACACACAAACAAGTGCTTGAAGGCCTGAACCACGATACGACACTTGTATGTAGACGAACTTAAATCTTAAAGAGTGCAACTAAAGTGCATTCACTTAAAGAAAAACAAAACAAAAACAAACAGTCCAGTAAAGGATGAAGAAAACCCAAATCCCTCTCTCTGACAAAGGTCGGCGCTGGATTGGGGAAGGATGAGGCCGACATTTTTATAGATTGAATTGAAACCGTTAGGACGGTGTCCACGAGCTGGCGACTAGCGGGAGGAGAAGCACCCTTGGCGGCGAGATCAATATGTGGTCTGTTGCAGCCACGTCTGTCTGTGCCGCAGGGACAGTAATCAACCGCCAGCCAATGAAATTCTGACACTGATTTCTTGAACCCTAGGTCACTGTGTTACGGGTGCCATCTCTAAGAAATCGGCTGACGACGATCTTTCGTCTTTACTTCAGATGGCTAGTTAATGGTTCTGTACACCTAGTCGCCGGATAATGGTAAAGATGGGACTTTCTGGAACCCCAAATTTGAGTGTTCTTGTCGTCCTGTGCCCTTTCCTTCCAACCCTAGCGTGCAGGTGCGAAAGTCTGCCCTCAACAAGAGACACAACAAACTACGAAGAAGACTGACCAAGTTTTTGTCTGGTCATGTTGTCGTCTACTTCCTGGTTTGTTACCCTGTGACCGACGGGAGGGTGGGTAGGTGGATATTTCAGTCTTCAATGTGAATATCCACACAGTCAGCATGCAATATTGTATTGAAAGTCTGCTTGCCTGAATACTGAATTCTGATTTAACAAGAAAAACCACAATTACTTGTACTTGTGTCTTCCTATGAACCCTTGCTCGTTTACATTGTCTACAACCCTGACATTTCTGCGTCGGTCACCTGCATGCATGCAGTTCGCATACCGCACGCAGAACACTTAACACAGTGGCATCACCATCGGCATCTTCGTATTTCTTGGCATGTTGTTGTTTGCTTGATTCAGGTAAACAAAGAATGGGTATGCGGCGAGGCGACGCCAGTCGGGTAGGAACGCGAGGAAGCATATGAGAAGGGAGGAGATTCAAGTGCAAAGTCAATCAACTCAACACTAAACATGCCATGGCATGCTGGTGGTGGTGCTGGTGGTCTGGTGGTGGTGATGGTGGTGGTCAAACAACAGACTCACCGTCATTGAGGAAAGACAGCCGGAAACTCTCCATGGCCATCTTGGGCGTCACAATCGTCTTGGCACGCCGTCGGACTGTCCCTGTCTCACTGGAGTCCAGATCCTGCAACATCGTCATTGGGATTGTCATCAAACGAAATAATAACACAATAAACAAATAACTAAATAAATAGTATGAAAAAGGAAAGGATTCAACACAGCAATACGCCGCTTCTAAATAAATGTTGTCATCTATGATTCCCACAAGAGAATAAAGATTATGACAGGAGGAAAAGGTCAAGGCAGATGAAATACTCAACTAACACAAAGATATTTCGACATTTAATGTGTGCCCTAACATATAAGAAGCCAGTGGTCTACTAGCCGGGTGCAGTGCAAGTTGTTGATAAAAAGGTCAACATTTCTTAACACGGGTGGGTGGGGTGTGAATAATGTTTACAGCGAGCCAGCAACTAAGACTGTATCGTGACATAGAGGAAGCATTCTAGACAGCTCACATCAGCGGTGAAGACGAACTCATTACCACACATTCCGAAAGATGGTAACTTGGTTTCACGGACTCGGCAGTTCTCTGAGAAGATTCGTTAATCGAAAATGCTATTTATGGCAGAGCTCCGGTTTTTCAGCCGCGAGTTTGTCTCCCCCGTCTGTGCTTACTTCCTCATAGACCACAAGACGTTTCCCCCACAAAGCTTTGAAGTGAAGTAAGTTCCGCCATAACACTATACTTTAAATGCCATCCACACAGTCTAGCCATACAAGCAGGCATAAAATGCAAATCACTGGCACAGTCGGTGTAGCCATTGCAAGGACAATAATTAACATCTAGGTGAGATGTCGAATGGCTGAGAAAAACAGAACCATTGAAAAAAGTGATTTTGTCGTCATGGTTTTGCATTTGTTCAAGTGGCACGGCATAAAACCCAAACCAAGGAACACTCTCGAGAAACAAAAAGAGATTTTGCACATCTTTCAGAAAACCACGGCATCCACAACACCAAAAAAAAACGGTGCAATCTAGTGAGGACAGAATTCAAAGAGCTGGGTGGAGATGGAAGCTTATACATACATATGACCCCTACTCATACGCCATCACCCCACCACACACAATCCCCTCATACACCATCCCCCCAACACACACGACTCCCCTCCCACCGCCACTCATACACGATCATTCCCACCACACACACACAGACACATCTAGTAACACGCACTCCCGTGCGGTGTGAAAGCGCTGTGGACAAGAAGCTCAAGCTACACACACGTGCTGCCACCACAAGGCACACACAGCGGCAGCGGCATTGCCAGCACCCGCACTGGGTGTTAGATCATTAAAGGTTGCTAATTACACTCATTGGCAACGACCGCCCACTAAGCAAATGATCCTTAGTCCCAGGCCAGAACGCTGACTAACAGAAATTGTGTGTTGTTTGGGGGTGGGGGAGATGTAGACATAATTTGTACACAGGACGACTATACAGCAGTACGACCTGACAAGGATGAGGGCCTCAATCATTACATTTCTTTGTACTTACGCTTTTCAATCCACCCTTGAAGCTACATGTTCTCCTCCTCTCAATCTTATCACACAAATATTATTACAGACACTGAATCAGACTGCGCACTCAGCAAGACATCAAAACAAGACTGCTCGTATCACAAGTAAAACAACTCGCTTAGTTTTGTTCCTGGAAAAAAAGTAGGGCCATGCGACTCCTACTCCAAAACAAGGTCTGTGGATGACAAAAGAGAGAAATTGAGAGAGACGAAAAGAAAGAAATCACGTGATATGACAGTTCAGTCGCGACTCCTATGTAAAAAAAATATACGAAACGGCCATCTTTAGCTTGCTACGTTGTGGTTACGTCGGTTCCCCGAAAGATATCTAGCCCAGGGATTTCACAAGCATGTTTCAGAACACTCTCATTAAACGCACGCCCTAGGACTTCTCGTTAGTTCCCGGTTTCCAGCAGCTCATCGATTCAGTCCCGACAAACACCATCATCGTTCCGGCGGCGACCAATTTAATATTCTACATCTATCTGTCTCCTCTCCTGCCACTGCCCACCGTCAGAGGGACTTACCCATCAAAATCTCGTTTCGTTGAAATTTTTTTTTTCTAGAACTCATCTGCATCGCGCCTCCACAACGTATGCCCGCCAGACATCAGGACGACACCCTGGACTTTAGTAATGTTCAGACGGCCGTTATTAACGTTAATTTGGTCACCACCATCTATTCTGTCCATTTATCGAACTTGTTTGTCACGAGAAAACTCATTCAGACGCACCAACTCGTGATCTGGAGACATGAAGCCAGTTTACTAAACAAGATTTTACAGCGAGTCACAGACATCAACCCTCAACCAAAGCATTCACGCGGAACTAGAAAGCATCACTGTGCCAGAGAAGTAAGTACCCTCTCCCCCACTTCCAGTGATTTGGTCAGACTCGCAGTCACAGTCACAGAACCTGCCACCTTCCCAGACTCCTTCCACGCCGCCTGTCAAACAAAGCAGACTCATTTTGTTTCTGCACTGAAGGGAATAATAAGCTTTCACAGCTCAGTGATGGTTACCAATCTCAGGGAAAGAAATCTCAGCACCTTCTTTTCTATTTAGAAAACTCCCCCATACCACTGTAACTCTAATGGTGTCAACACTTGCTTCTGAAATTCTCGGGGAACCCAAAAATAAAGAAATGGCGGAAATGCTAACTGTTTCAGTCCTAAAACGACGATAAAGGCAATGTTCGTGAAGGAGAGTTACTTTTTTCAATGTTTGCTCCGGAACGATGCAGATTTTTCAGTGCTTGAAAGAAAGCCGATGTAAACTTCTTCCTTTGAAAGCGCTGCATACAACTTGGCACTCTCCGCTAAATTCGGTTTATATTTAGCCACTGAAAGGAGTCTATCGCAGCCTCCTTGGTAATGATAAGACAGGAATGGGCAGCCCCCTGGAGATGCCTGTTAGAAAAAAAAAGTAGGAGGATTGGAGACGTCTGGAGAAGTATGAAGAATGTGTATCATTGGTGGGGACAGTGGTGGATTCTAAAGAACTGTGCGCGGTCGAAACTGTCGGGGAAGAAAAGAACTGCACGGTCCGGTCGAAACTGTAAAAGAGAAAAGAACTGAACTGTGGACTGGTCGAAACTGTTGATTTAGAAGTAAAGAGCTCACGAACTGTGATTGGCTCAAAGTGTGTCAGGAGGTCATCTACAGTTTTGCATACAGGTTGAAAACGTATGTGCTGTGGACTGGTGGGGAGAGTGGTGGCAGGGTGGGGTAGGGGATTGTTTACATTGAGACTATTGGGGGAAAGGGCAACAAGAAACACTTCCAGGGTATGGAACTGCTCTTCGCTTGTGCGGTCAAATTTCTTCCTTTTTCTAAATAATTGATATTCTGAATTTATGCAGACGCATAGTTTTTTCTTGATATGTAATGGCTGCAGGTGAGAAGCAAAACGCTCGCGCGCGCGCACACACACATGCACAGAGATGGAGAGAACAACGGGATGACGAGGACGTGGAGTGATGGTTGAGAGAGGAAGAAAACAAAATCAAGCTCTTGCTGTGTGCGGCTCATCTGACAAAGAAAGACAGGAACAAACGACCGTGACCTTTGCTGCGCAGCAAGCTCGCGCCATGGAACTAAATCTGTCAAAGACTTTTGTGAAATAAGGCCAGGAGAAAGGTATTCTCACCCCTTCCCCTCCCCTTTGTGTGCGTTCGTTAGTGTTGTGCGCAGGATGTAAACAGCAACAGAGCCAGATCTCCCACTCACAGATGTGCATATGCGTACAATAGTTACAGGCATCGCACATAGTATACTGTATATGTATATACAGCTGGTTCGTTCCTTCTGTTATCTGAACACGCTTCACAAAGGTAAGTGTACGATACAGCTGATCTATGTTTGTTACTGGTAGTAAGTGTACAATAGAGCTTCTGGTTTCTTGTGTATCTGACATTTCTGGAAATTGCAGAAACGCAGAAAGACAAGAAGAAACAAACTGCAGGAGGATTTTTAAGCTTTTGTCCACAAGACTAAGGTCTAAGTATGAGGAGGAAAGGGGACAGTAGATACTTGTTTCCTTCCCTCTATCGCCCTTCCCATCACAACACTGATCACCATAAACTAGAAGCACTTTCCTACGTACTTTCCTACCTGTCCAAGTTAATGCAAACTAAAGCCTTGGGGGCATATAAGCAACGAGAGTAAGTAGTTTATCGTGTCCAATCGTGTTTTGTATGATCAGTTACAATTTCGACGGTAACATCCGTGGGTAACCATTAGTAGACGGAAAACAGGGTCCTCGGAGCCCCTAACAGTTTTGCACCTCAGCCAGGTAGTGAGCTTCAACACACATTTTCGCATTACCACGTCAAATCACCATATCTAAAATTATCCGACACTAACATTTTCTCATCGCATCTTTCCCGATTTTTCATAGTTTGAGGTTGGGAGGACACGGGGAGGAAAGAAGATTAAGCAAAATATGTTTACAGGTTTATGAGCAGAGCCGGCAAGGGGCGGTAGACGTGCACAGGAAGAAGGGAGGTAAGCCGCAAGATACGGGCATCCGGCAGCAATTACGGCCTGGAATGGCCGGCGCCGATACACGACCCCTCTCCACCGCCGCCTCCTTGTTCTCCGCAGCAGCCAGGTGAAGCTCTCAGCACCGGGGTATGCAGAAGGCCAGACAACATCGCCTAACGACTGCATTCCTTCCTGCAGGTAACACTGCACAGACCGCTAGACGCAGATACAAACACACTTTGTCCTGACGGCTTCACAGGGCTTCCAGAAGGGACTCGCAACCAGTGCTCAACACTGGTTACTCTGACAGGAAACAGAAGAGAGTGCACTTAAAACATCCAGGGGTTTAGGTGGGCAATTTGCCACCAACCGACCTAAGTACATGTCGTCATTTTAATTTTCTGGCGCCATGGTCCTGGTATTTACCTGCCTCGGCTCGACCGCACTTACCAAGCATCAAAGGGTGGTTTGGATGAGGGGGATGAACAATTATTTCAGTGCAAAATTTAAGGAGAAACAAAGAACTAGATGAAAATTTTCAACGGTAGCGCTGAAAGTATGCTGGTAACGTCACAAGGGTAAGAACTCGACTGAACAAGCAAACGTCACAAGGGCAATAACTCGACTGAATAAGCAAACGTCACAAGGGCAAGAACTCCGCCGCTGAACAAGCAAACGTCACAAGGGCAAGAACTCGACTGAACAAGCAAACGTCACAAGGGCAAGAACTCGGCTGAACAAGCAAACGTCACAAGGGCAAGAACTCGGCTGAACAAGCAAACGTCACAAGGGCAAGAACTCGGCTGAACAAGCAAATATTTTGACAGCATAAAGCAGAATTACATCCACTCAACATGAAAGTTCGTCGCAAGTGCTCAAGGGAAGGTCGCACAGCAGCTATTGAATTTCTCGTTTGTTGCATCCAGGGTTAAGCAAAGTGTGAAAGATGTTCGCCGGAGGTAAATAATGGGTCACGGTAAGTTCGCTTTACACACAGTGTAAGCTATGGATATATATATATAGCAAATAATAAAAATGAGAAATAATGCGTTGAGGTGGCTTCCTGAAAATATTTCAAATCGTTGCTTGTCAAAACTAATAGAAATGCACTTCATTAAAGAATGCAAGTGTATACGTTTCTATGTCTATGTATGCACCGTGAGAGGGAAAATGGGTTTGTGCCTGGGAGTTTGAAGAAGTGGGGTGGGCGTGGAGAAAAAGCCGGGTGAAGGAGACAGAAGGAGGGCTGAAGCCTGCTAGACACGGAGCAGGGAGAGCCCAGGTGAGGACGCACAGAAGGCGGGCATTGCTTCGGGTCATCTGCAGACCTCATCAGAGTGTGCGGGTGAGATAAGAACGGCACAGCGGCTGCTGCAGCAGCTTCACCTGTAAGCGTGTTCATTAGAGCACAGCTGCAGCAGACCAGCTGGTGAAAGAGGTCTCTCCTCGTCTGATTTCCTCATTTCCAGCCATACACGCCAAGCCCACCTTTCCTCTTCCACAGTCTGTTCTGGTGTCTAGCAAAGCAAGAGCTAGGGCAGTTTCGGTGGTAACGGAGGCAAAACAGCCAGCCTTACCTTTGGGTACACAAACACGAGTTATGTGTACTTAGGACACAGGATAAAGTCAGTCTACAGAGACAACGTATATACACCCCAAGCACACCAGGAACATACAATAGGTATACATATCTCGAATATAGCCAGCGGGTATACACACTTACACATATACCACCAATATTAAAGAACGATATAAAATGGCCTTAATCGGTTTTTTTTTTTTTCTGGCGTGTATCGCCTTACCCGCATATTTCACTTAGAATACATTATCTTACTTGCATATTTCACTTTTGATATGCATCGCTTTATCCGCATATTTCACTATATATATATAGTCTTACCTGAATTCATATTTCATCGTTGTTATATATATATAATTTAAAATATTTTATTTAAAATTTCGCTGTTAATATATTACTCCTAACAACGCACACTGCGTAAAACAATAAAAGAAAGAGAAAACAAGTGTATGGGATCATGTACAGCAATGTTATGTAATACAGAGAGACTCTATGAAAATGCCAGCTTGTTCTGATATCAGAGTATATCAGAGAATCTATTATTAGATCGTATATATTGAATGTCTCATTTCGCACGCGCTGTGTGTGTGTGAGGGAGAAAAACAGAGAGAGAGAAGAGTTGATAAAGAAAGCATGGCAGAATGGAGAAAAGGGCAAGAAGTGGAATAAAAACGTCTATTATCGACCTTTTGCACGACAAGCGTAGCTAGCACTTTGCCTCTTAGCCGTGCTTCACAGGGTTCAACCTTGTCCTCGCAGTAAATCCACTTTACCCTGCAAGTTTTCTCCTTTAGCCGTTTGAATGTGCACCCGCTCAGCGAGGCCCTCCCATCGCGATCAATACCCGCCTGAACTCATCTTCAATTTTTCTGCTGGATCCTCGCAAGAGCACGGACAATACGAAAACCTTAACTAAAGAAACGGCAGCAAATTTATTGGAAAATGAAACATTAAAACTGCTTCGGGCTACCGCTTTGCTGGTCTTCAGTCTGCAGGCCAAGCTTCCCCTTCTCCGATCAGTTTTATCCCACAGCACAACAAACTTTTTTACTTTTTAACCTTCATATGACTGAATCATTACAAGTTGTAATTTTACCCTAAATACAATAAACACCTTATTCCACACCATTCCTTCACATTTGCAGCCTAGCATCGTCATAACTGCCACAAAGTCTTTTAGCGAACACACAAACAGGTGTAGCAATCACGCACCTCGCACAGTTTCAACTAACCAACCCTCACACAACATGCTTGGTCCTACACATCGACACAAACTGTTGTACTACACATCGACACAAGCTGTTGTACTGAACATCGTCACAAGCTGTTGTCCTACACATCGACACAAACTGTCGTACTACAAGACCAAACAAACTGTTTTCCAACATACCTCTACGCTGTCTGCACGTGCAGCCCGTCGTGGTCATCGCTCACACACAAACACACAACTCAAGTCGTGCTGGTGGCGAAGGGAGGCAAACAAAGGCAAGTCCCCGAGAGGCGAGCAGGCTGGCACGGAGGCCCTCGCTGCAGGACGTGCGCTGGGCAGAAGCCGATACCTCCCTGATTACTGTTCGATGTGAGGGGTCGTGACTAGTTACACTTTCATCTGCCGCCCATCTCTTGCGTCCATCCTCTTCAGAAGAGTCAGGGAGGATCAGGCGGGGGGACGCCACGTCACGTGAGAGGGCCTTGCTTGCTGCACCTCCGTGTGAGAGGCAGCTTGTGACAGTGTTTCTTACCGCTAGTCCGTCACGTCCAGCACACGTACAGCACTGCACGCCGCGCACTGCCGCGCCGCCTCTCAGCTGCCATCGGCAAGAAGGAGGGGGAGAGAGAGAGCGCCAGGAGGCAGGAGAGGTGCTGGAGAAGGGGGAGCATCAAGACCCCCACACCCCTACCCACCCCAGCCGACGCAGGCTGCTGGTGGATCTCGAGTGCTAACAGACCACAGATAGTGTGTGAAGGGGTTGGTGGAGGATTAAGGGGTAAGAGTACAGACTGGCACCACCACCCACCACCACTCCTCCCCCACCCCAGCCATACTGTGGCAGAAGCTACTGAGGAGAGATTCGCTGGCAAAAGGCGCACGGCTGAGAGTTTGGCGAGGTTCCTCGTAAGCGCCAGATGCTGCTAGCAGGAGCGAAGCGAGTTCTGACAATGCTCGGGTAAGAGTGAGGGGCGATGGGAAGACCAGTCACTGACAGTGACACGAGCGCCAACAGTCACAGCCAACGTGAACTGGCATCAAGAAAAAGGTAACGATTCCTGTACACTTTGTTCCTCTCCGTCCTCTTGCTACTAGTACTCTCCTCCATCTACCTCCCTGCCTCTCTCCCTCTTTTCTCCCTCGCTCTCACACAGGGAGCGCGCATGCCAGGTATGTTGGCTGCGCTAAGACTGTGCGTTTCTTGCAGCTTACATTCCTGTTATTTGTGTAACAAAAGCACTGCTCCTGTGTTGAGGATCAAAAAGAACGAGGATACTACAGCCACAGGACTCATTCCTCGTTTCACTGGTCGATCTCCATTCGTCTTTATTGAACGAGTCCTGTGTGTCCAGACAGTAGTACTTAGTCTTCTACATGTAGTGGTACAGAGAGGGTACAGAACACTACATGTAGTGGTACAAACAGTAGTACTACATACAGGGTCAGTGGTACGAATAGCAGTACAAATAGGGTCTAGAGGCAGAGCTCGTATACATACATTTAATTAAGGACTATCAAATTACGGGTACATTTTTGCTGGAGTCGCTGACATCTGTAGTGACTCACAACATTTAGCTGAGGGCAATTATATCTTTTTTAAATGCTCAATTTTTTTCATGCGCTTCTTTGCTCGAGCAAAATAACTGAGTTTAAAATCGCTTATCTCTACTCCAGCGCACCGAATAACAGTCGCCGACTGGACAGACTTTTAAACCGGACACTACACCATTACCCACACCGACCACTGAGCCGCCACCTAAAGATATCACGAGACAATCGCATCATCTTTGAATTAATGTTTGATGTGATTATCGACAAAACATGTCTGATACAAAAGAGACTACAATCATCAACTAGTCATGAAAAGGGAACAATGATTCCGTCGTCATGGCGACAAAAATTTGGTGCCAATATCAGTTAAAAATACTTGCTGCCTCAGGCGACCTATTTTTTTTTTTTTTATTCCATTCCGGAATTGATAATGAAAATATGAGACTTTCAGGGCCATATGTTGACTAAACAAGGTTGAATGCGTGTTTCTTTCTTTTCTTTTTTTTTTCTTTTTTTTCTGTGTATTATTTGTATTGCACAAGGCTGCGGGCTATTTTGCCTTTGCGTTCCTACTGTTTATGGCTAGGGTTGGGGAGGACGCCCCTGGAGCTTCAGTAGGCGATCGCAAACAAAAATAAAATGACTTTAGTGCACGCCATCTCATGTAATTGAATATTTCCTTGATACTGAGTGTAGGAGAGATGGTTCTGATGGTGTACTGTAGATGATGGTTCTGATGGTGTACTGTAGATGGTTCTGATGGTGTAGGAGACGGTTTTGACGCACACACGATGTGACGGGTATATGTCTGTTTCCCTCGTTTTTAATGTACCAATTAATACATCCCCCGCCACACGCACACATGCGCGAGCTCGCATACACATACACATACAGTATTTGCTCACAGTCTATCAACTGTGTAGCTACGACAGTACTTTTTCTCTACAGCAAATGGCCACAGACCCAAATTTTATTAGAACTCGTTTAAGGCTGACTGGAATGGATATTATTTAAGACACAGACCCAGATATTTTTTTTAAAACCCGCTTCAGGCTAAGCAGAATGGATTTTGTTGATGCGTCAAAAATTGTCATTCTAATTGGGCAAAGGAGATCGAAACTTTCATGTCAATACAGTACATAGATTATACCTAATTACGCCTAATTAACATAAGCTTTCATCTATACACCACTGGATGTAAGCTTTACTTCTTTACCACAAAGAAATCCCAGCGTTTAGACGCTTTCTGTAAATGCACATGTTTGATGGCTTAATCCCACAAAAGTGGGCTAGTTACTCAAATATTCTGAGCTGGTAGACTGAAACGAAACTGGCACTTAAAATGGATGCCCTAAGTAATGTGTAGACAGTCACGTGGTACATCCTCTAACGTGGAGAGTCGTCAACACTGCTACGTGATCACGTGGCGGAGGTTGTCAGTGACGGTTACGTTTGGCAGGGAACATCATCAGAAGGGAAACACCCGCGGTGCTGGTAAAGATAAAAACTGCCTGCTGAGTGTACCCGTGTAGAAGGCTGCACTGATGACAAGAGGGGCGAGAGTTGAGTGAGTGGATCGAAAAAAGTTTTTTTTCTCTCCTGCGACAGTGTCCCTTCAGTTTTCAGCTTTCGATTGTACAGCATGCAGCATGCGCCCTCATCCACCACGTAGCATCGAACGCAACAGTTATTCGGTGCACGCACGGTTTTTATTTTTTTGTTTTGTTTTTTGTACATCAGCCTGCTCCAAATGCGTGCTACGCTTGTGTTGTGGGTGTCTGCAAACAGTCGCGCGTAAAGAGTATGTGCCTATCTGCAAACAATGGTGTGTGTGTAAACGCACGTGTCTGCAAACACGCGTGTGTGTCTGTGTGCACGTGTCTGCAAACAGTCGTGTGTAAAGTGTGTGTGTGTAAACAGCCGTGTGTAAAGAGAAAGTTTGTGTGTCTACTAACAGTTGTGTGTAAAGAGTGTGTGTGTGTTTGCATGGAAACAGTTATATATATATCTAAAGAGAGTGTGTGTTGGGGGGGGGGGGGAGAATAGAGAGATATCTGTAGATAAAGAAACTGTGTTTCTGCAGTTTTATGAGTCATGAAAGGAAAAGGCCACTTGTTCTCTACAGGCCAGAAAACAAAAATTTAAATATTCAGAACTTTTTTTTCAGGCAGACGGCTGTATACTTGGCGTGCAGACGAGCTGACGTGAATGAGACTTGCATCGCTCAGCCGACCGGACTTTTCCATTTCCCTCCCAATGAAGACGACGACACCATCATTAGTCTACAACCACCTACTTGCTGCATGGCGCTTTGGCCACTTCCTTCACTGCTGACGCAAGCAAGTGCGATGTCCTGTTGCTGTAGCAGCCAGTCAGTCACTCTTTCTTAGTATCCCAATCCTGGTGAAGGGGAGATCACGTCGCTCAGCTTCTTTCCGTGATCAGAGGAAATGCTGCCGAGAATGAACAAGTTTTGCTCTCTGTGGTCAACCCTCACGGCCTCTCATTTAAATCCATTCCCTTGTCCAGAGTCTTCATCTCGCGGGTGGGTAGACTCGAGCATGTTTGCCCCCCTTGTCATGGTCATTTTGAGCGAGGGCGGTCAGGAAAGGGAGATAATTTCCAAGGCGATTAAAGCTCATCAAACTGCTACACCAACTGCTCATTAGTTCAGACGGAACGGGTAACAATTTATCACAATTTTTGTGGTGCAAGCACGGCAAAGAGACGAGCACGGCAAAACAAGACAAATAAGCTTAAGAAAAACAGAAAAAACAAACCAAATAAACCAACCAAAGAAGGATATTTGTCTCAAAATCATCGCATTAGAATAATTAGACCACCGATTCTTCTCACATAAAAGTCGTTCATTAGTTCGGAGATTTTGGGGGAGGGTATCTTTCTCGGGCACAGCAACTAAATATTTAAGGAAGACCTTGAAAAATCTCACCCTCTTCTCGCGAGCTCGGTTCATTCTTTCTCTATAGCACTTCCAGTCCATCTCTTTACTTTAGTTTCTCTTTCTTTTGTGCGTGTGTCACAAAGGCTAAAGATTGAAAAAAAAAACACACACAAAGCAAAAAGGGAAAATGTCAGCTTCACCATGAGGGCTAATGGTGGGTGTAAGCGTCTTTGACTTAAAAGTGTCTGAGAACAGCAGACTCAAGAAGTTAAAAGAGAAGGCTGGGGCAGAGAGGTGGGGAGTGACAAATATCAGTGCTCTGTGATCCCCGAGAACTGAAAGCTTGTTCGTTTCTTTCCACACGAGCGTTTTCCCCAAGCGGTGATTTTGTACTAGTGAAGGGAGGGGTGTTGCAGGAGGAGGGATTCGGAGGACCCAGAGAAACGCCGCCACCCGTACCCCAGGCAATCAACGCTGATATCAGCTGTCGTATCCAGAAAGGGTACGTGTCTCCCGAGACGAAACATCACAGGCTTTTACTGCGGGAATGCGACTCTTGACCAGCCAGCCCCATTTATGGTCGACAAGAAGTCTTAAAACATGGACGCTCCTAAGGGCTCGCTGGATGACAGTTGCCGAGCCACAACTAGAGAGAGAAAGATCGCAACCCAGTGCTGTGCAGTGACCATTAACGCTCTCGTTGCGCCAGCCACAGCGCAGCAGTTCAAGGGAGATAACGCTTCATGTCGCAGGCACTCTGCATCATCGATTCTAGTTCCTGACGGTTGTCATAACTGAGCGATAAAAAACGGTTGTCTGTACGGGCGTCCGCTAGCTTAGTGGTCAAAACACTCGCTTGTGCCCACTGCAGTGCGAGCCCCTGGAGTTCAGATCTCGTCTCGGGCTTCTCTCCGCGATACCTGTTCGAAGGGCCGGTCGGCAGTTTTCTCAGGTTTCCTTCCCATCATAGTGCGAAATCGCCTGTAGTCTGAAGCACTTTCCCTCCTAAACCGCTAAACAGTCATCTAGAAATTTGTTCTAACTCATGAACGGTGAGCATTGATTGGAAGCTATCGCACTTATGGCGTTTATTGCATTCCTTTAGTTTGTCCATCCGTACATCCTGCATTTCACTCACAGCACCCAGAATCTCTTTTTTCCGCCCACCATGTTTCTGGCTTCTTGGATGGCTATCTATAGACATTCTCACTCAAAACGGTCAAACCATTCTTCTGTAACAAAACCTGTTCTTTACTTGGCGGCTTTCTTTCTGAGTGACCAGAAAAAAAAAAATAATCACCATCTATCGCGACCCATTACGAGTTTGCCGCCCACACCTCGGTGGCTGTCGGAAGTCTGGCCAACTACACAGAAAGCTGCAGTGCACCAGCAGCACACACCGCGTCTTTGATGTGCCGACGCAGGCATCTTTAAATAGTCCAGCATCCATAATAGCTTCCGCAGCAATATACTGCCCACTCACACACACGTTCATACACACACATATGCACACACGCTTGGTTTAACTGCACATACATGCACGCGCGCGTACACACAAAATACATCACAAATGTAATATGCAGACATACGCATACACGCAAAAGAACTCACATTAACATACACGTACATACAAGAAAGGACTACAACACACACACCACACATATGCGCAAGAGCGCACAAACACACACACGTATCCGCATTGCAAATAACACACACACACGCACACCCAACCTATGTTCTTGCTGAGACTGGCCCTCCCCATGCACTCAAATGTATTCTTTAATATTTCAGCTAACAGGCAGCCACCCACCCATTTGCCAACATGTGTGCTCACAATGGCGATGTAAGTGATACTGCAGTGGGAAATCATGTCTCATTATATTTTAGCCAAGGGGAAGGAGCAGGGATAAACTGCTGCTTAAAGCACGGTTTCACCCCAGCAAAATGCTGTCGTCTCGTCAGTGATGTTGCAAATGTGTTTACATTAACTGCAGTAGCTCTCATCTGCTCGCGAACCGTGCACGTGGTATTGCTTCAACAGCAAATTTTCAAAGGTTTTGAAGTTTGTAGTTGTGTACACACATACACCTACACCTTTTCTCACATGTGAAGCGTAAGACATCATGGGTTGTATTAGCGAGAGAAAGAGTGCCTGTGTTAAATCAAAACTGTCGTTTTGTAAACAAGCACGTGCATGTGTTTTTTTTTCTCCTTTTCCCTCGGTCCGCAACGGTTAGCGTCTGTCGCCAACGCAGTGAGGATTGGCTGTCAATGGGTTCACATCTCGGGCACGCTGTCTCTGCACGAGGCATCTGTTTCAGGGCTGGCTGCTTTGCCCTGATTTAGGTTCGGTGTAAAATGCCAATCAATGCACCCACGCAACCCCCCATTGTCATGATGAAGTTTGTAGCTAGTAAGAGCCTCACAGTACACTTGCCGCTTGAAAAAAGATGGCAGGAGCGGTCAGGTACGGTGTCAGCAATAAAGATCAGCGACGACGAGGCGATGATGATAATTCATCGCGTCGTCGTTACGACTTTTCCCACTGAGTAGAAGCAGGTTTACAGAGTTTGAAAATAATAATAAGGAATGTACCAAGTGCTGTTTTGTGTACGGATAGTGACAAAGCATGCAAAGGACTTCAGCACTCAGTAGATGGAAGTGGAGAGACATCGTGTGAAATGGAGTAATCACACCAAGAAGACGTGAAACACTCACCATGTGAAAGTGAACTAGGTTGTTGCCCAGCCATCCGCCATGATGCTCCAGGGTCTCTTCGTGGTCCTCATGGTCGCTGTCAGCCTCAACCTCACTGTCGCAGCGGTAATCCTCCTCCTCCATCCTAAGAATCAATCAATCAATCGATCACCAACAGAAAGTGTAATCAAAGCCCAGAGCATTTTAAAACAAAGGGAAGATGAGTCTTTTTTCAACATACTAGTAGACACTGAGTAATCCACATGACAAACAACTAAGAGAAAGCACAGCGTGGTTAGAGCACTAGCATGCGAGGCCGGAGGGGCGGCTGTTTAGTACCTGTATAGCAACAAACTTCCCCCCACCTGACCCAGCTGTTCAATGGGTACCTGACCTTTTAGAAGGTTGGGTTAGGAAAGGTAAGGCATCGTGCGAGATGAGTTGAGCAGTGTCTTCACAAAAAGCTGTCTGAGAAATATGCGGTCTCTAACACCTCATTCCCCAACGAACGAAGGGTAGGGTATCATCTTTTTAAACCAAGAATAACACATGGTTTACACATAAGCGCGTGCATACTGGTAAACCAAGAAGAGCAAGATCATGATATGCATCGCATGATCAACACGATCAGAAGAGACGAACCAGACTTGGTCTGACCGCAGGGCGATCGTCTTTAGAACTTCGATCCCGGCTAAGTTCACAGCGTACGTCGCTAGCCTGATGGTTAACATGCAGCAGCTAAACACCTCTGCTTCATGCTAACCATCAAGGTACCCGAGTGTTGTGCTACGGAGTGTCGTGAAACTAAACTTATTCATTCATCTAGTCTCACTGACTACAGAAATTTGATAAAAAGGCAATAAATAAAGAGAGTAAAAATGCTTGATTATGATAATACGACTGGAGAGGAAGATGGGAGATAACATACATCACTCATCAGCGATGTTGATTTCCGCATGGAAGCGGCCTACCCACACAAAGACCTCCTGTCTGGGCATGACAGCCTGACTAGTTTGCTGGGAGGCTGCGGACTTGGTAACACTGCTTCAGACATAGCGCCCGGACTGATCGATGTGAGACTGCGGCCAGCTCCAAACATCGTCCGGTCCATGGCGGGGTGGGTGGGGAGGTCAGCCTTGCGCGCGCCTCCTCGCATACAAAACACAGGCATTGCCCACGCAAACAAATCAGTGACAGGAGCTGAACATGCAACGGGATCAGTAACATAGGCGCTGAATACACAAAGAAATCAATGATAAAAGCTTCGCCTACATAGAAGTGACGCAAGAGTTGTACACACAAGACAAAAAGCATGAACCACACAAATTAGTCAAGCCAGCGAGACAAAGTGCATGCATTGCGTACACGTACACGCATTCACACATGCCCACCTACACACACCCCACTCCCATCCACAGACATACATTCTTCTCTCTCTCTCAACCACATAGATTCACACTATTTCTCTTTCACACACACACGCGCGCGTGCAAGCAGGTGACGTCATTGACGGGTTGAAATGCTCGCAGACGCGCACGCTCCATTGCGCAGACAAACCAGCCTGGCGCGAGCTTACTGTAAGTAATAAACGTCCCTAGACAATGCCATTCTTCCAGTAGTGTTTTTCTCCTCGCACACAGCCTGCCACCTTCCTTTCCCGTTATCGCACAGGCGATAATAGGAGGTAAAAACTGCAAAGACTGGGTTGGATGCTCAGCTTTTCGGCTTCTTTGCTGGCTAGGGCGAGGGGTTAGGGAGAAATTCTCTCAGAAAGAACAGGCTTTACCAGCAATCGAGCAAACACACGAGAGAACAGTAAACGGGTCGTAGCCCTGATAGCCTGCCGAATGCCAGCCAGCCTCCAAGATGCCGAAGGTGAGCGTCCACACAATGGACTGACACTGCATTCGTCTGTCAGCGCTGCAGCCTGGGGAGAAGTTCTAGGTGTCCAGAACAACCGACCCCAACTGCCCGTCACTTGTACACTGACTCAAGAGTTGCTATGAAGTCAATGGCCAGCGCCTAATGTTCACGATGGGCCATTACTTTAATGATGCATTTTGCGGCGACCCTGTGAGGGGCTGAGCACTCGCCACAAAGCAGGAACACTAGCATTCCTACTTACGCGGCCTTACGGGGTCAGTGGCGCGGGGTCAGTGGCGTGCCCTGCTCTCGCCGCAAGGTCACACTCTAGGCACTACCGACACTCGGCCAAATTAGATACTACTAGCATGACACGACAAAGTACACCAAAATCTTACGAAGACGACGACTACGATGACGATGACTTTGTTTTTGGGATGGGGGATCAGGATGGAGAGAATGGTAAAGTGAGAGTATAGGAAAAAATAATGATGGTGGTGGTGATGGAATCGTTTTTAAACTGACAAGAAAATGCAGGAAAAAACTTGTTTTCCCTCTCATAACATGAAAACCGACGCAATTATAACAAACTTTACCCGTTTTCAAGTTTTCAACCATTCCCTCAGCTAGTCATATGGTCCACTGCTACTTTTTCAAAAAGAAAATTTCTAGAAACATGTGTGCTGAAACAGCTGCGATTGGAGCAGAGAGGGAAAAACCCGCTTGACTCGTGACTGGTGAGTTCCTGTGTGTAGAAATAAAGAAAAGAACAGAGAAACCGAGAGTTAGACCAAATTTAAACAAGGAGAAGTGTGTTTTATCCGAGCCTGAGTATGCAAGAGGAAGAGGAGGGGTTGGGGATGTTACCCAGCGGGAAGCCAAGCGAGGTACACGGCATGCCTAGGGAACATGCAAGTGTCGCTCCAACCTCTTCCAGACTTGATGGTTACCCCCGCATGCCCACGCCCTCGACAGCAGCCCGTGAAGACAGCGTGCATGAAGGAGGTGCTGGGAAGGGGTGCCACACGCAGCACATGCCCCAAGAACCACTTCACACACACTAACCCCGCTATCCGGACTACTGCGGGTAGCGGTACATGCGGCCCCTAATGGAGGGCATTCTCAGTAGGGATCCAAGCTGCCAGCTGCCATTGTAGTCCACTCGCATCACAATATCAAACTGATGCACTTGTGTTGCTGCAGCGTATTACTGCATTTGTCGCTCCACACTGCTACATCACACTGCTGTGCCATGCTGATGTCTGGTGCACTCATAATGTGGTACCAAACTGCTCTATAGCCGTACAGCACTGGGCCTCGTAGACTGCCACCCTTCTCTCAATCAACAGTTCCATGACACCCAAGTGTAAACAACATGAACTTTGACGGTGTCATTATATCGCACATTAACTTTACACACTATTACTACACACAAACACACACATTCTCAAATACCTGCTCTTTCTATCTCTCTCTCTCACACACACACACTTTCACAGTACAGAGCAGAGTGTCACACTCTGCACTTGATTTACACTATGAAGCTCGCTCATGAAACACGTACCTGCAGCAAAAATGGCGCGACGCTGCGTACGCATCCGTTCAGTTCCAAGACATGAAAGAATCACCATGCCAAATAAAGAGCATATTCATTAGAAAAAAGACTCTAGGGGTCATTCTGCACTAGAAAGAGGACGCCAGGGTAACCCCCGCATCGATCTTAACGGTTCTAAAAGACGTTTTTGCAAGTGGGGGCAGGAACACAAAAGCTGTGTGTGTTGCCATGACGACCGTCTTATTACCCTTTCCTCCTCTCCCCCGAGCACGTCTACACCGGCCACTAGATGAGTGGAGAATGATGGCAAGTTGACTTTGTGTACACACAATGCGCACCAATAGCTGCAGTAACAACACGACCCCTGCATGACTATACGCGTGCCAGACTGTCAGATTACGCGGACAAGTCAGACGTGCACATGTTGTGTGTGTGTTGGGGGAAATGGGGGGGGGGGGAAAGACACAAAGACAGCCAAAATCTCAAGAGAGTGAGAACTGGGACACTGGAGGTCATCAGAGCACACAAGTCTACGAGTGACAAGGAAAGCGTCTGGCACTGCGGTGACTGCAAGCTTCCTCCAGTCACGTCGATGAGACAGACGTGGAGGATGGCGCAACCGCGAGTACTTAACGAGCTCGACCACGTTGAGACGACGTAAAGATATATGAGACTGCACACTGCCATTCACCATAGATCATAAAATATTCCCTACAGAATCAGAAAGAAAGCCTAAGCAGCAGCTACTGTAACAATCACATACTTTAATTAGCACTATGATCATCTACACCAAGTATAACAGATTTCTGGAGAAGAACGAAGAAGGGAAATGACTGTCAACGTGTTAAGTCATAAAAGACACCATCAAGTTAAACAGTTCGGCGCTGAATGTCTGCACTGTGTGTTCGAAGCCTTTAGTTCATGAAGCCCATGCTGTGTATCAGACTTCAGGTGGTGTTGAGTTACGCCAGCTGGGATGCCGACAGTTTTCGTGTCTTGAGACCGCAGTGCCAAAGCAACAAGCGCACGCTTGAAGAGTTCACAAAGCGCCCTCTATATCCTGTCTTACCTACAGACTGTGTGTCGTCGTGGACACCCTCGCTCAGTCTAAACCAAACCCAGACACATAAGTTCAGCAATAGGAAAGTCAAGAATGGCTAAACTATGATGGCATCCGTGAGCTATGATGGAGGAAACCAATCATCGGCCACGCGTTTTTCAAGTCGTTAGTCACGCGCCATGCTTCGCGACTTGTACACAAGGGAACGGACGCTCGCGGCGTCACAGTAGTACACAAGGCACCTTACCACAGCATGGAGTAGCCGTCCTGTATCCACTGCTGCACCGCCGTCTCCTCGCCGGCCGCTGGGTCCGTGTCGGTGTACAAGTTCATTGTCCGCCAGGACTGAGGAGGACCCCCGACAATGAAGTTCTCACACGAGGAGGGCCATGATCCACTGTACACAGGCTGGTGTCTCAGACCCGATACAGCTCCATCTTACGTGTGTGACTCGGGCCTCGCGCACTGACGTATCCGCTGAGGCCGAAAGGAAGCGGGCAGAAGGGAAGGAGTGGCGATGGCATTAAAAAAAAAAAACTGGCTTCTGACTAGTATTTCTGAGAGAGTGCCGTGCGCACAGCAAGACATTTCAGCTCGTGCGGTGCTAGCTCGGGCCGTGTCTCGCGCTCGTGCACGTGCAGACTGGCGAACAGCACGATACAGAAGCTAGCGGGGAGGTGGGGACTGCCTAGGTGCCGACGGGATGGTGGGAGAAAGAAAAAAATAGAATTGGTTGACACGTGTTTGCGCTACATGTGCAGTTTTTCGATCGATAAAGTCGTCTCCAGAGAGTAGTTGTAATATGTAATGTAGTGTAGATTGTTATTACATGTAATTCCATGCGTCTCTCTTCTCCTCTTCCTCTCTCTCATTGAGGGATGAAATACCAGATTATAAGAGTGAGAAGTACATTTGTAACCATAATCAAGTTTTTCAATATCCTCTAATAAGATATTGCACAGTGTATAGAAGAGCAGGTTGACCAACCGTATAAAGAATGGACATAGGTATGGCAACATGTTCAGGCTAATAACAGCAAGACTAGCAGAAATAGAATAGTTTCTGACAGCTATTATAGAGAAGCTTATGCGTTCTTTAGCTGTACACATCCCTATTGTGTCTGCATTGTGCACACAACGTAACGTCCCTGTCCACGGAAAGACATAAAAATGCTCTTTAATTTTGTCCAATTCCGTGTCGCAATGTTATCTAACAACAAAATCACATTTCATGAAGCAGTCGGTTATGATTGCTAAGCTGCAAGTAACTGTAGCCATCGTGATGCAGGACTATTCACTGACGCCTGAAGACAAACATGGCATCTAATGTGTACAACAACAATTTGGAAGCAGTATTCAGGACACAAACACACTCGAAATGCTATAAAATACTTTGGTCAGACATGTCAGGGTTCAGTCAAAACACGACTTCTAACCGTCTGAAGGATACATCAATGCCAGGAACAGTGGCCTAAATCCCCTGCTACTTCCAGGTCTTTCTTTAGCAATACATTTTATTTGCTCCAAAAGTACCTCCTCGAAGCCCTAACCCTAACCCTCCTAGATCATACATCAGTCATCGCCTCGCCTAACAGAACAACCTTGTCGGGATATTTTAGCAGTAACGGCTGTCTTGCTGGAAGATGCTGAAGAAAAAGCAACAATGTCCATTTTCTAAATCTTGTCCCAAGTAGAAAGACAATAACTATATTAAATGTCACATCTACCAGCAGGCAATAAGCTGGATCTCAGGTATGTCCCCCAAAAATTAACTGGATCTCATTTACATAGCCTGACAATTAGCGGGGTCTTACGTCTGTCCGCTGGTTAATTGGATCTCATGTCTGTAAGCAGACACTAGCTGGATCTCTCGTGTGACAGAAGGCAGTTAGCTGGATCTCGCGTTTGTCTGCTGACAATTAGCTGGGTCTTACGTCTCCCAGCAGAGAGCACGATGCCCCGTCTCACCCCGCTCGACTCCTGCTGATTATCCTCCATGTTTCTCCCCCATCTCAAACCCTTTCTGTACCCTGTAAACTATGCGTCAAACCCCCGTTCTGCACCCTGTTAAAACCATCCTCCCCTAACAGTTGTTAAGTTGACATGGAGTTCGCACAAGTACAAGGCCCTGTTGCACACTGGGGTAGTCTGTACGAGGTCTACTGGTGAGGAGGTAAGAAATGTTTAGTGTCTAGATAAGCAGCAGATTACCAGTGCAACTTACAAGACCGACTACAGCTACCAGAACGAGCTGATGCTGCTGCTGCAAGTCAGAAAATATAGCTGTAGTTACTGAAAGCTAACGAGAGTTTGACGAGTCTACGCGTCATGCAAACAGCTTAAAAATACTTGTTGAATGTCTTTTTACACTTTGGAAGAGATGCACAAATCGTTTTTAAATATGAAAACTGTTCTAATGAAGCAAAATTTGAAACGCTTGAAGACTGTCTTCAAGGTCCCTCGAGACAGGGAGCACTTCGTCAGGTTTATCTAAGTTTGACCAAGTTGAGTGTCAAGGCTTTTTAGGCGATCGTCCAGTACACTGTAACTTTGGACTTCATGCTGAACTAAAACCAAAACTGTTTTCCTATACACTTGCCAGTACAATGCGACTGTAGAGCACTTTAGACCTTTGACCTTTCGCTATTTTCCCGGTTAAGATAGGGGGCTACACATATCTATTACACATATTTTAAACGTGGCTTTCTTTTCTAAATTTAAAACTGCTTAATACAGTTGAAGACTCGCTAATAAAACCATTTTAACGGCGATGGTAGCGGTTATAAGATCCGGCTATGGAAGAGAAATCGATACGTTTACATGCAAATAAGAAATTTAATTTAAAAAATCGACGAACAATCGTTTCAGCAGCTTAGATTTCAACGAGCGCATATGGTCAGAATTACTTAAACAATTGTTCTGGCTACTGATGAAAAGATAGCTAAAGCCTGCGATAGGAAAAAGCACATTTGAAGGCGTTATCGGTGTGCCAGCCTTAAATTTGAAGATAATTCATTTTAAAAGTTTGTCCCCACTTGCGACTCAAGACTGATTTTTTGCTTTTTCGCGAAATTCGCCCAGCTATCACGTGCTAGGGAATGGAACTATATGTGGCGAAAGACAGCTTAAAACAGCTTTATCTTCTTTAAAGGATTTTAGCTATGTGGTTTCTTGTGAACAGAAGGAATATCACAAAACTAAATAATAAAGAAATAATTAAACTGTTCATGCTGTTTACCATAGCAGTTCTCTGGGTAAAGTTCTCCCCCGCCCCTTATGCACCTTTGTTGTTTTGAGAGTTTTTCCCTTTCGTTCCACACAACCTCTACATCCCCACCACCTCTCACTTCCCATTCTCAACAGCTCCAGGACAAGTGCGAGAAAAAACAAAAGGGTTTGCAGCAGACAACACTCAGCTAGAATTACAGATATAGGTGATAATTCCAGACAACGAAGCAGGCCAAAGCCTGGCAAAACGCGCACAATGTATGAACACCACGTGACTGTAGCAAGTACGAGGTGTATATAAAAAAATAGAATCTTGAATGACTCTGTCAACAGACGTTTTTTGCTACTTCGTACATTATTTGTAGAGTTTATTTCTTTTCAGGCAAATTCATGTACACGTCTCTGTCTCTTCCAACAGTACTCTCTCTCTCTCTTCTTTAAATATATATATATAAGACTAAAGGATTATGTGCCTGTAAATAAGGTAAAGATTGTGATTTGGTGCCGACGTCCTAACGATAAACTAGAACAGAAACTAGAAACTAGAAATTCGTTTTCGTTTCTCGGTGTGTGTGTGTTGTGTGTACGTGTAAGATGTGTTGACATTTTCAGACACATTACCTTTCCATTCGCCTATGATCTGGTTTTAGTTTTAGGCATAAGGAATCCGACAAACGGTGCCCACTCCTTAACGAGATACACCTTGGAATAGGTCACCGTCGTTCTCAGCTGCGCGCAGTGGCTGACTGACAAAAGATGGTAATGGCCGGCACGCTAGAAAACTCTCCAAATCTCGCAGCAGACACACGAAGAGGAGCGCTGTCCCCAACCCCCTACCACTTCACTCTGAGTAAATTTCTAAACGAATATGCTAGCACAAAATCGACGTTTATCTTAAGCTGACACGCAAAGAAAACGTTCCGTTATATCCCAGTGTTCATCTAAAAAAAATTCTTTGTCCCATGTTCTCTCCCGCTGTTACGTTAGCCACTTATATAATGGTGCATGAGGTCAAGGCAGTCGAAAGCTGACTACTTGGCGTTATCCATTCAATTAGCGCTGTCCATCGAATGGCAGTCGCCACTCTACATAACATTTGTGGATTTTGAGAAGGCTTTTGACTTTCGACTTTGCGGATGACATCAGCCTTTGCCCTACAAGTAGAAACATGCACAGACGAAGCTCACTCGGCTCTCAGAAGAAGCAGCGATGACCGGCATCAGGCATTTAATCATTTTAGTCAATCAACATCAAGAAGATGGAGGCAATGCGGGTCAACAACAAGCAAGAGGCCCCACTCCAACTACATGGGGAATGGATTACAGATACTGACCACATCACCTACCTTGGCAGCATAGTCAGCAAAGATAAAGGTGCAGATGAAGATGTAAGAAGCCGAATAAATAAAGACAGTCTTGCATTCCACGTCCTGCGGCCTGTCTGGAACTCCAAGGCTTTATCTCTCCACACTAAGATCCGCATCTTTAACGCAAACGTGAAGTGAGTCCTTTTATATGGATCTGTGACATGGCGTGTGACAAACACCATCACCAACAAGATTCAGACATTCGTCAACATATGTCTGCGCCACATCCTCAATATCAGATGGCACGAGATCTCCAATACAGACCTGTGGGAGAGAACCAACCAAAAACCTGACAGCCAAGACATCAAGAAGCGGAAGTGGGGCTAGATCGGTCTGCGAAAGCCAGCCGACAATTTCACGAGACAAGCTCTGGGCTGGAAACCACAGAGGAGGCGCAGGGTTGGGAAACCCAGACAGACATGGAGGAGATCAGTCCACAGTGAGGCGGAGGCAGCTGGCATGACATGGTCCCAACTGGAAAGGGTCGCCCAGAACCGGATCCGATGGCGTGGTGAAGTTGCGGCCCTATGCTTCACTGGAGGCGTAAAGGAATAATAAGAAGAGGCCTACTATGTCAAGCCAGTGATGTAAACTGCAGTGTCACAGGTTTATAAACTGTCTTCAAACTAAGAACCAAGCTGCTGATCGTGTCGTGGGGAGGAGGGTACAGTTAGTCATGTGACCCTTCCATCCTTGAGGAGAGGTATCTTGAGACCAGGTTTTTGTGAGAGCGGTGTCCCTTTTCCTTTCCGTCTCCACCTTGCCTTATGGATTCTATGGTGTCTGCTTACCACCGGTTTTAGATGCCGGTGATTCAACCACTAGGCTATCGAGTGCATGACGATACGCGGGCTTCAGATTCTTAACTTAATTGAATAAAGATTACAGGCTAAAGGCAAATCTATATCTGAATTATAGCTAAAAATTGTGTTGCTACAAGGGGTTAGTTTCGTTACCTATTCAACGACATCAATGCTGCTGTAGAGACGCATGTTGCTATGGACGAATCTAAACTGAATTTTTCAAGGGAAGCAAGTCGGGAAGCTTAGCCGTGCTACGAGGGAAGAGAAATTACGGCACTTTAATGGCCGTTTGAGAAAACTACTACTAAGATATAAGCATCCAGTTACTATGAGGCATCCGAGGAGGACACACGTGCTACAGAACGCAGGGCACATGTCGTCGACTTCCGGCCTGTGTAAGGGGGCTACAACCTTCAGTTCCAACCCAGAACCTATTGCTGACAGACATAAATCTTAATGACAGGTGTTTTCTTTTTCATTTCCTAGGAAACATGATAACGAAGTTAAAATAAATCAAGGATGATAAAGATGCTAAATGATGGGGAAACAAGGAAAAGTGGGAGAAAACGTACCAGAGTAAGTTTTTTTTTAATCCAGCGTGATTGAAATACCTTATTGTTAGTAACTGTGATATGTAGCTCGTGGCACCAGTTAGAAATCTTATCTAACCTGCAGCCATCCAGCGCGCACAACACTATTCACCCCCTCACTGAGAGATAAGAAGTCATGGTTACTGTAGCCTGTCTGCTAACGTAAATACGGTAATAAATTGTCTAATTCTTTTTAACTTTCTAGATATTCCTGTATGCCACCAGGATCTCAAACTGGTAAGAAAACAGTGACACCATTAAAGCCTGCATTAAAATGCCCGTACCGTGAGCTGGTTGATATGAAAATGCCCGTAGGTGAGCTGGTTGATAGGAAAAGCACTGAACGACTGATCAGCCTATCTACAGCGCCAACAGCCATGACACCTGACCATCCTAACTGTAAAACATAAAGCTTACTTCGCAACAATAATGCAATGTCGTAATGACCTCGTTTATTTATAAAGAATATTTAAAATAAATATTTATATGTGTATACGTGGAATTCTAAAATTTAGTTCTCTTAATGAAAAAATGGACAAACATCTTTGCTCCAGTATCGCAGTGTTTGGTCAACTTTTTTATCCTCTGTTTAAAAATAATATGTTTACTGCTACTGTCCCTGACAGAAGTTTGATATAAATCTGTTCATGCAATGAACTGGATAGGGCAGGTGCAACCGTCTCCTACAGAGACTCCTCCCTTCCCTTGTTTTTCTATCACCCACGGCCTGATGACGTCACGATGAGCGGTGGCTGTACACAGCCGGTCGTTGCGATGTTGTGGCCGTTATGATACACCCATGCCACGCTGCTTTGCCCAACATTTCACGAACACCTCTCCTTATCCCCGTTTTCCTTATGGAGCTGGGTCATGACGGGTAGGCGGGCAAGCTGATGTGCAGATGCTCTTCAAATATTGTCTAAAAAAAAGTCATGTGCTGTTGTTTTTAGAAAACATCTGAGCTTTAAGCACACCGGCTATGTTTCGCAGCGAGTGATGCAGCTAGCGAGGGTAGGAAGTGTCAAAGAGAACATCGGTAAATAGTGGCAACTGCGAACAGGCCCTCGGAGATGGCGTCATCCAAACCTAAAGATCCGCACCTGGCTAGGTAGATAGGAGGAAAAAAGGAGAAGAAATGAAGTTCCCGTTTGCATGACGTCGAGAAACGTTAGGTACGCACAAAAAAAGAAATTTTCATGGTCCACAAACTATACTTTATAATATATGCTATTATTGTAAAAACAATTTCTCTATTACTATCGAACACCCAGGAACTATCAATAAATCTACGATGTTTATGCTGTCAAGACAAACAACATTACTCGATTCTGAAACATCGAGGTTCTATTTCTCACCATTCCAATATCTGGCTGATGCTGTGCTTCACAAAGATAGTCTTAGTAAGATACAGGAAAAAAAAACAACTGCATGAAAGATATTTGCAAAGAAAATAAAAATTTGCAAGCTTAAGAACGTTAACAGATATGACAGGCCTGCAACTGAGAGAGAGTGAAAAGAATAGAAGTAAAAGGATGTAGAATAAAAAACAACAAAGTATTAACAGACAACCTCACATAATTACTCGCACAATCATACTGTTGATGAAAAAAAGAACCAAAAACAGTTTCTAAATACTACCATTGCGAACATTGCAAATATAGAGAAATTAACTCGCTTATTTTCACAATGTTTAAGATTGCAAGAGAGAAAAAAATGTGCTTCATTTGTTGTAAAAACCGATTGTCAGGTTACTTAAAAATATAAAAATATGTGTACATTTACTTGGAAATAGAGCTTTGAGTTTGCTTAGAACAGCTTTGTGTGTGCGCGTGCGCGAGTAAGTGATATGCACGTGAGTGTGTGCAATTTTTATTCAAACATATGTTTTCTGAAGATCTGTAAGAAAACTGGTTTCCAACACTGCCGTGAAGAACGTCTCCACACTCCGCTAAAGAGTAACATCCCCTAGGTTATTTCTCCAGGCTTCCTCGCATAATAAAGCACATCGGTGTTGTCTTCTTAAGTTCTTTCTTCCACCACAGCACTGCTTCTGTGCGCCACTCTAACTGGAAAGATACCTGGCTGCCAACCATCTCCGACTGGAGGGCAGAACAGTGATTGCACGCGCCTGCAACACTTCAAAGGCAAATTTGACTTGAAGAGGGCGGCATGGGGGATGCAGCAGTGATTTGGCAGTGTATAAATCACTGACACAGAATCCTGTTCTCTCATGTGACTGTTTGCTCAACACGCCACTCTGCCTACGCGAAGCACTGAACCGTAGTCGCACGAAGCAGTGGACTGTAGAAAGTGGCGGCACGTGTTTATTTTGATTTTATTTTTTTGTTTTTTTTTTTTGTTTTGGTGAAAGCTGGCGGTCTGCACAATCTCCACTGCTATCTGCCCCATGTGTTTTTTGCACGAAAGATGCAGCTAAATCCACACGTGCCATTTGTGCTTTACATTTGTGCAATTAGACGGTTAAAGGGAAGCCCAGAATGATGAGAGCAACGATAATGATGATGGTGCTGACGATAGCATGCAGAAAGCATGACATGAATCCAAATGCTTTTTACAAAATGGTATTTATCCCTACAGCCTAAGTAATCCACAAACTCTACAAAACAAACGTATTGAACACAAAAAAAAACCAAGAAAAAAACTATTCTAGCCGAAGCCACAGATATTGTAAACCATAGCTGATGATCCGGGTGGAAGCAAGAATCGTTCGGGTGTTTACATGCAGATAAGCAGTACCAAATAAAGTGGCGTGTCATTATGTCGCGTGTGGTCAACTTGCTGACCTGTCAACATGAGTAGGCTCTTGTAGCACCATGCACTTACGATGAGCTCAGCAAAAGCATCCTAGGATGTATTTGATTTATCAAAAGCTCAGCCACCATCGAATGGAATGCGTTGCCTTATCAAGGAAACCCTCAGTGGCATTTCTCCGCCTATCGAGAACTCACTAAACGAGAATGACTTATCAGTCCTGTTTACCCGCTTAACATTCCAGTATGTTTTTCAAAACCGTTTATCAACGTCAGTCACTGCCAGTTCTGTCATTCGTCGCCCTGAGTCCGATCACAGAGATGACCGGTGGACCACGCATTCCGACTACCATCACAGCTGGTGCACTACGCACGCTGCTGCCATCACAGCTGGTCGCCAGGGAAATGCCCTGCCAGATTTTTCACGGGCTTGCTAAAGGGGAAAGACATTAAAAATAATGAAAAGAAGGAGGCGAAAACAAGAGGTGCAACCGCTCATAAATACCTCTCTATACAACAGTTGAGAAGTCTGAGGCTATCAACATCAGGACACGTTTTGTACCTGCAGGGGATCACGCTGAGCAAAGCAGGGTACATCCAGGAACAAGGGGAAGCTTTTCACCTGCTTATTGAAAGTGCAGGACGTTTGTTCAATTCTCCCACCCCCCCCTCACTCAATCTCTCCCTCTTTATCGCTCCCCTCATCTTCCACGACCTGTTACCCCTTTCACACCTAGGGCTCGCAGATAAAGCCAGCGAGTTATCTCGCATGCTAACATGGAAAGCGAATAGATGTCAGCACGTGCGGCGGGACGATCTTTCTTTAAATAACTCTGCACGAACTCTGTGATCTGCTGCAGACCGTAACGGAAACAACTGACGGCATGACTTCAGTAACATCTGTAGCAGCTTGTGACTGCCACGTATAGCAGCAGACTACATAAACATTAGATAATGATTTCAGTGTTCAAAATGTTCAAATGAACTCTGGTCTCCTTGCACACCTGGACATACACATACAGACACACACAAAGAGAGACAGACAGAAGTAGACACAAACACACGAATACGGATGTATCAAAGGTTTAGGTATCCTTGTCCGAAATTGTTAGACAGCCCAAACACCCAGAAACTCAAATGGTTTTCTCTTGATTGGTGAGTGGTCTTCCAGCTTTTTTGTCCCGCTCACACGTCAGCTAGCTATTGGTACCTTGCTCACACCTGGTGCACACTGTATGGCACATGTGCATACTGTGTGTACATATCAGATTTTGAACATACTGCGGTTACACACTTTCATACCACACTTTCTGCAGACTGCTTACGCGTCACACCTTTCAGACACTTTACATGTCACAGCTTGGAGACATTTTACATGTCACACCTTGTGCACACAGCGGCTTATTTTCGTCACGAAAAGCAGCTGCCCGCGCCGCACAACAGCGTACCGGAAGCAGACGTCTGCACTTGACCTACCACTTGGGTCTAAGTGACACCTTAATTGTATGTTCATCTTCAACGATAAGTACCAGTGCTTGGAGAGGAAGGCTGAAACTGTCTGAGGTATCTACCATGACACAACTCTTCACTAGTAGGTTGGGCAAAGTCAGCTGATGGCGAGTGCCAGCGGCCACGATGACTAGCCTCCAGCTACAACTGACTCGTCTGTGCCACTTGATGCCGTGCACTGGCTGACTGCTATATCTCATGTCGCCAGATCATAAGCTGATGATCGAACGACAAGAAGTTTTATTTTTCCTTCCCTCCTTTCTTCAAGCTCCTTTTGGATGTTATTTTTTTAAATCTTTGCCGGCTTAAGGCCTCCCCCCCACCACCACCGAAAAAAAACAAAAAAAACAAACAAACAAAAACATAAAACACACACACATCGCCTGCTGCTCTGTCTACAAACCTTTTGCTATTGCCCAGAATTCTGGTTTCGCATGGTTTCACAGAGCTGAATAAAACACAGATAGTCATAAACTAGAATTATCATCTGCAGCAACGCTTTGGCACAAATTGACATTAACGGATACAGGGATGACACGATACATCGAATCGCTCGCACTCATTACGCTTTTGTTCATGGTCCTCTTGAGAGTTTTAGTTTAGTTTATTGCTTGTTGCTCCCTCGAGGAACATAGAGCCGTAAAGTCTCTTGAGAGTATTACCAAAAAATTGTTTGCCACAACAGCGTTATGCAAACTATTTAAATATTACCCCGGTACAAAGTTTTCAAGCCATCCCCTTATGTCCGGTACCAAGTCATCAACCTTTGTTCAGCTCTAAGCGTTCTCATCATCCCACTATGACTGGCTTGGAGAGTTTGACACGATTGTTATTGTTGACAGCTGGATAAAGCCAGTTCCACATCACACACAGGCCATGACTGTCTCTCTGCCCTGTTGTTTGTTTGTTTGTTTTTTGTTTTGTTTTGTTTTTTTGTTTTTTGTTGTTGTTGTTTTGTTGTTTTTTTTGTTTTGTTTTTTTTTTTTTTCTCTTCAACACCTGACTGTGCCGCTTGATTCCTGTACTAATTACAAGACTCGCACACCTACCACTATACTTGTCTCTCTCTCTATCATTTTCACTCATCTATCCCCCCTTGACATCCTCGTCTAAAATGATATAAGTGGCGTAAATATAACAGTATTCAGCTCTTTTTTATTTATTGCAACCCTTCCCTGTCCCTACTGAAAAAGTCGTCTCTTATCAATCCCTCTATCAAATAAAATGAAATAACCCTTGTTTTTCATGCAGAATATATTATCTACCATCACCAAGACGAACTCTGCTCTCTGCATTTCATTTCACTTGTGCCCACTGTCTGGGTGTCAACAAAATGCAGCCTGCGCGTGGCTACGAGCTGGAGGCTTTGAGAGGATTGCGCGCTGTCTGACGTAGGCGGTGTAACATGCAGTGACAAACAAAGTTCAAACGATCAACACTTATTCATGGCTGACACACAATTATGTACATCAATGCAAATCTATAAATACTCCGCCGTGACAAACTGGTAAAAGTCGCCTCGACTGAGAAGTAACTGCAGTTACAATTCTACAAACAGGCAATGGTGTGTGGAATGCACGCATGCGAAACGAGAAAAAGATAAACACACAAAAACGATGGGGGAAAAAACAGAGCAGCAGGCTGTGTTTGTACAAGGCTATCCCGTCTGTCCAGGCTTGCGTGACTAAAGAACAAAACATCGTGCTGTTTCTGGAACATGTGACAGATACTGAACGATGAACAAATCATACAAGGCAACTATCAGTTCTGGCCGGCCCTGCAAAGTAAGATCCGATAAGGGCTGAGAGCAGCTTTGTTGTATGTCACGTGCCTCCTGACCACTGACGTTAACGAAAGTTTTAAGCGTTGTTGACCAAAGCAGTCCCGCAGCTTATTAATGTACGACCAAAGTCAACAATTTGTAAGACCTCACTGGGTGGCAAAGAGGTTTAACTGTTTATTAGTACTTCCCATGCTTTAAAGGGGACCACGTACTGGGGACCATGTCTCCTATCGTCAGAAGTTAGAGGATGGAGTGAAATTTTCCCAGGAAGGTTTTATTTTAATTATAAGGCATGACATGTTAACCTGTCAACAACATTAAGCTAGATTTCGTGTTAGAATAACACCTGTAACACCTGACAGATCCCCAGCGCAGGGTTGGACATGCCCACCTGAGAGTACCTCCTTCGTTCCATCGTTCACGTACTGTTAGTGCAACAGCATAGCGGACTGCTGCCTCCCACTACAAGGATGACGCCACGTGATTTTGCCTCCCTATGATTTCTCGAT
Organism: Pomacea canaliculata; assembly: GCF_003073045.1. Classification (NCBI taxonomy): domain Eukaryota; kingdom Metazoa; phylum Mollusca; class Gastropoda; order Architaenioglossa; family Ampullariidae; genus Pomacea; species Pomacea canaliculata. Next base: position 26,337,087 of record NC_037594.1, on the reverse strand, counting down.
ATGAATTGCCCATGTCGCACACATCTTTTTTTCCCTCAGCCCGCACAGGAAGAGAGAGAGGTTTGCATAACGACATTCATAGAAATAACGAGAGCTGCGGACATCACAGGCTGGAAAAAGAAAAAAAAAAAAACGAGCGAGATCATGCAGAATATATATATAACTCCCACCCAGCCTCATCCTCCATTATTTCTGTCCCGTCTTGTCGAGGGCTTTACAGGTCGGCTGGAGGAGCTGACAAAGCAGGGAGAAGGGGCTTGCTGGCTGGCAGCAGCAGCATCACCAGACAGGTCTGCAAACACAGTGGCATGGCCGGGAAAAGGGGCTTAATCATACCATCTTCTAAATAAGATAGTTGGCAGAAGATCAAGTACTCGATCTCCAACGGAGTCTGGGGAGGGGAGTGGGAGGAGTAAAATGGAATGCATGTTATCGGGTGTATGCGCAAAATGGCACGTAAACCCACCCACCCCTTATTCACCCCCTCATAGCATCCCCCAAAAAAGATAACAAAATTGTTTCCACCGAAGAAGCATCCGAATGAGATAAAACTCGGATCGGATATAGCGACTGCTTAAACATAAAAAAAAATAATATAAAAAAATTCAGAGCTCAATGCCCTGAAAGCCTCATCCATCAAAGCATGTCTAGGAACCGACGATGAAGACAGTCTGCCTCCTATAATGGTCAGCATTGACATTTAGACATTCCCAGCAGGCTCCAATGGGGATGATACTGCTGATCTTTAGTGGTGCTACTGGTTATTGATGTTTGTAATGATTGTGATGATGAGTATGGTAATGGCGGAGAAATCATTCATATATTCTCAGAAATGATGGCACTTCATATATTACACTAAAAAGAGAATCTATCTGAATGCTCGTTTTTATACTGCAACAATACATCTTTACACCAGAAGTTTCATGTAAAATCGTGAAACTTGCTTGAAGACAGAATCGCGGTCTAGAGACAATTATGGGCTAGAAAAGATGTTTTCACAAATGAGATAAAACTTGGGGTCTGGTAAGGATGAGACAAAGTGCTACACCACTCTGCTCTTCAAAGCAGAATGGAGAACTATAACAGTAGTCCTATGGCGGCAGGGGCAATGAAATGCAAGTGACTCAACCCTGTCTTCATCCCACCCTTCATGTACCCTTACTTTCGCGAACACATCACTTACAAATCATTACACAGAAGGTTTTGACAGCTAGTAGCGATCTTCAACTCCTAATGTGACTAATCACAAGGCCAGGTAATCTCCACCAAGCAGGTACAATCTCTAGAAAAACATGCGGCTCGAATGACTCATGATAGCAGATGACTAAACTGCAAATAGCCTGGTACCTGTAGCTAGCTTGTCACTCCTGGGTGTGGCTGCATGTGAAATTGTAATGATTTGACAAAACAGTCCCAATAGCTGAACAGCTTTACATCTAATGAAAATAATATTTCGCACGTAGTTGCGGCCCTATGCGGCCCACTGGGGGTGATTAGGAACAAGAAGAATCTTTCATACGAGCTTTTCTTACAGTGGTTTCACAGCAACTGTCCAACAAGGGAGATCCTTACAGCCGACTTCGGCTCCCTTTTTGTAATTGGGGTCACAACTGGGCAAACTTTGATGTACGACCACTGGTTTAGAAGGATCGAACAACTTCGGTTAGACATAGAGTGTAGGGGTTGGGATAAGGCAAACAGAATAGCATCGCAGAAAGGTGTCTTCTGCTACAACGATCTGAGTTAAACTGATTGTGGGAAGGCAAAACGCTCTAGCATAAAGGGACAATTAAAATAGGGGGAGAGTAGAGATGAGAGAAAACCCCAATAATTTCCTAAATGTATTACTGATAAATAAGAGTAAGACATTCAACCAATTTTATGAAGGAGAATGTAACAGGGAATTTTTTTTTAAATAACACATTGTAATACAAATTAACCGGAATATTCATTATGAATGTGTAGGTTAGTACTTGTACCGAATAAAAGATTTTATATATCTATATACTACACAAACATGCACAAACGACACCTCGTCCTATGCCTTGGTGTGCTAGCATTGTTTGTCGCAAGATTTAGCTTTTCAGGAACCACCGAAGAGACTTCTGTCGTTCTTTCCCGCGTTTAGTATCGAATTCGATAAAAGTACAAAAAACAATTTTGTTTTTGTTTTTGCACGACCTCCCAACTACAATCCGCAGCACATTCCCACACAGAGACATTACAGATGGCACGGCACTAAAATAAAAAGCCAAACAAAAGCACGCACGCAGCATCAAGGCAAAGAACGAAACCCGATCAGTCACGACACGTGCAGCGCCAATAACAAGTCGTGGGCGGGTGGAGCGGCAGTTCGTACACTCCCAAACGCTGGGATAGTGCGACAGTGGAGCAGCGTTTACACCATCCGCCTACAGCCATATGCTGGCGACTACACAAAAGGGAAGCTGCAGAAATCACGCCGGTGGTGTTGGTACATCGATTTGTAAACTAAATTACTTCTAAAGGGCAAGGTCGGAAAGAATCTTTCAACACACCACGAACGCCGCGCCAATCCCGAAAAGGTCAAACCATCCTCTATGGTCAAACTGTCGGCCCCGACGGATAACAACATGTCGGGATAGCTAGGGTTCCAGCAAGGGAAGTAAATGGCTGCGAAGAGAACTATTCTGGCAAAGCGATCGAAGCAATCAGGTGCCGGAAAGGAGGCCGTGAAGACAGGTATGATACAACGGTCGGCGTTAAGCGCGTTACCGGAGTCTGCTGTGACCAGAGCTTGTGAAGGTGTAATGGATGTGACAACATGGCTGACAAGACGCTGTGATTTATAGCTTTTTTTTTTTTGGGGGGGGGGGGAAGAGGGTTCAGTCATTTACTATGCATCAGCCCATGTAACGAGGCTGTTCTCACTACATTGCCTCACTTGCGGCACGGCACTTTTAATTCTGAGTTTCGAAGCAAGATGATGACACTTTTTGGGAGGTTATTAGTGGTTTCAAGGAACTGACAAACTGTAATTTGTTCCTTTCCCCCGCGTCCCCATCCCCTTCAATTATAACAGATAGAGACACAAGTCTAAAACTCCAGTGTGGTTTGGCTTCCTACAGTCCATCACTCTTTGACACAATGTTTTAGTCGTATTTGATGCGTTTCTTAATTTATCGTCATAATTAAAGTATATCACTACTAACTAAGCACAAATCATTATATTTCAAACAAAAACAAAACTGACGCGACAGAGAGAAGCCAGCATTTTGTTTTAGCTTGTATGTCGTTTTTCTCTGAGTTCTCTTCCCTTCTCAGCAAGTGTCCACTGTATTGGCTCGAAGCAGCAAAAGAAGTAAGCAACAGCTCTACAAAATTATAACCTGAGGACCCTTAGCTTTCCCTATTACGACATGGTTCATCTGTTCACCCACACGCTACAAAGCCAAAACAGACAGTATCCTCCACTAGTCGAGCAGCGAGTAATTTCCATCAGTATGTAATGTTTAGTCGGGTTTACCCGGAATCATATCCGTGATAGCGATTTCGCCGTGTTTCTATAGTGAACGTGTCCAACATAACAGCAGTATTTTTTAAGCTCAGAGTGGTCCAGCGACGGATTTCATAAAGAGACTGTAAGCCAGAAACGGCCCAATCGAGCTGATTATCTTCGTCCTCTGCCTACAGTTTGAAATACTAATTGCAAATGTCACCTAATCTTTCCAGTTTGTGCATGAACGAGCACGGGTGATTGATCAAGAGTAGTTCCTTGTAAAAACTCGCCAAAACGTTAATGTCAGGCTGACTCATTTCTCCATGCTCTGCGTGCAACCTATGACACTATGGGATCGAATCCTGTATATTAGCAAGTACAACTATTCATCTGCAACAAGACAAGGACAACGGATACAGTGGATGTTATTTTGCAAACTCAGTCTAAAGCCACGCTTCTCACTATGCTTTAAAAAGCAGTGTTTATATTATACCCCAAATGTTAACTTTGTCAAATTTCTGTATGAAAAGTAACAATCGGTACCGATCATAGTTAAGACACGCTAAAAATTCTTCTTTCTCTCCGTGTCCCGAATGTTTTAACAACCGGCATCCGATTTCTGCTTCTCTTTCACTCTGTCTCTACTCACTTGCCTACTTCCCCCTTTCCCTCCATAGGGTCTCTCACTCGTCCTGTAAAGATCGTCTCCTATCAAGCAAGCCAGCTCTGAGTGCGGTCTGTCCAGAACGCTGTAAGAGATAAGAGAACATCTGCTATTGCCAGGAATTAAGCTGCAACTATTTGCGGGGGTTGCAGCGCTTCGTCTTTTGTCAAACCTGATTAATGACAGATTAGTGATGCCGAAGGAGTTTCCTGATCCCATTTTTTCCTCCTTTATCAGAGTGTGGCCGCTGAGCAAACAGAAAGTGAGTCGCCCATCAGTCTGAAGAAATACGCAGCAAGCTGGAAACCACGGAAACCACATTCTGCCTTGGCACAACAGCATGTCTGACAAGGCGATAAGAGAAACTTTCCGACATTCGGTGATGCCATGGAAGCATTTGTTAAGTACGGGCTTATTCATTTTTTAAATAATTCTTTATAATACCGATGTAAATCAATAACTCTTCAGCAAAAAATTCTCCAACATGACGGTCACTTTATTGTTACCACTATCATTTTTCTCGTCTATGGTAACCCACACTATCAACATCACCTGTGTCCTGCTTCTGCTGCAACTGGGAAACAGCAACTGTTTCAACAGTAATCGAAAAGATGTCCTCTAAATTTGTTAATTCGAAGTCGCTTTGTTTATGTATTCTTGACAACACTATCTGCACTGATCGCGAGAACAGAAAAACTGCTGGACAGACCATTCAAGTAAATGTAGACGTTTCAGGTGTCCGAAAGTACCCTAAAGGAACAGGAAAAATGAATCTAGAACAGAATACACGAATCCTGCTGGGTACAGCCAGAGCTGCGAAATAAGAAGGAAGCGAACTGCAACCGTTTCAGACTGGTACAAAACACTTCCAGTGTCATAAGCAGAGGGCTTACTCTACACGCCACAGGGGGCTCTCTTTGTTAGGAACCCCGCTAGAGCTCACGCCGCACACCACAGGGTATCACGAAGGTAGAGTTGACCGCACACCACTGGATATTACGCTGGTAGAGCTGACTGCACATCACCGGGTATCACGAAGGTAGAGTTGACTGCACACTACAAGGGGCTCGAAGAGTGACTGCGCCTAGCAGGGGGCTCATACGCTGCTAAGACCAAATGTCAGGGAAAAGACGATAGACAAAGCCACGATTCACATGCAACTAGCCACATTTATCTGCACCAAAAGTTTACCGTTTTCGTAAGAGTGAAAGGAACAAACAACAGTTAGGATAACGTGGTAATCTGGGGGAACGCATGTGGACACATTTGCTGAGTTTGGGAGTGCATCGTATCTGTGAAATATGATCACACTCTTCGGGAAGCAAACAAAAGCATGATTATGATAAACGAATAACAAGAATAAATAAACGAGATCGGTCCATCTAAATAGCCAACATTATCGAGGTACTCGAAAAGACAAAACATCGATACTCTAAACTGAGGCCAGATTATTCCTCTTCCCCTTCACCCCTTGCCCATCAAGCAATCGCTTCAAATGAGTCCCGTGGTCATTTGTTGGCGGTGTGGCATCGTTACTCAACACCTTCCCGCACTCATGAGTGTTCTACCTCCTTCTTGTAACAGCCCTGCTCCTCTCCTCCCCCCACCCTTCAACTTGCACGAGCATTGACCTTGCCGCGCGCTAGGGAGGGACGAAACTGTCAGGGCGGGGCCGCTGGAGTATGAGGAGTGCGGTCAGTGACCATTGCTGCCAGACTCAACAGGCAGGCAATGAGTGGTGCGTTTCCACGGGAAGTGTCGGTGAGTCATGGCTAGGGGACGCTGGAGACGGTAACGGTTGAGAAGACGCTACACGCCTCTGATGGAGGTTTGCGGGTGTCAAAGGGCATCACACACCTCACATCAGTGCGCAGCAGTACCACCCAGTTGAAGTTATTGATTATCAGCAGGATGCCCCTTTTCTTAATCATAGCAAATGTGTGTGAAAGAACGAGAGAGAAAAAAGGCATAAACCATGGTGTCTAGGATGTTTTCAAGAAGTTTCTTGATTCTCTCCTCCTCACATGTTGTGCACTCCCATAAAATCTTCCTGCTGCATCCCATCATAAATACTTTTTCCCCCCTCAAGAACAGCATGCCTGTCTGAACTTGTCTGTTATAAAGTGCTTGACAGCTGGCATTAAAACTGAACAGATTTCATCTCTCAGCATACCCAGGGAAACATAATGTGAAGAAAAAGAAATAATGTCCACCTCATGTTCTGCAGCACCCACAAAAGAGACAACCATATGCTTCAAATGAAATGACTGGGCAGCAACAAAATCCTTCATCTTGATTTACTGTTTACTAGCAATCGACAATTACTCAGTACACACTGCTATCATACCAGGTTACTGCCTGAGAAGATTAATCCATTATTAGTCTATAACTTGGGGACAGCGCTGAAGGAAGTGAACCTTTAGGTCAAGAGGTGAAGAGGGCACAAGAGTAGGAAAATAAAGTGCTGCTATGTGCCTACTGTCATCAAATCAAAATGATTGCTGAAAACTAACACCTTAAAGATAGTATGTTCCTAATCCCTTTTATTCCATCTTTTACTCTTTTTAATCAGTTTTGACACTGTCTGTGTTATTTCATTATTTGCTGGTGTATGGTAATGGTAAAAGCAATCCCCTGATCGTTTGGTCTCTGGTGAATGTGGTGTTAATAGACTGCACATTTTTGTGGCCTGGTTTCCTTGCATCTTAAAACTGCAACTCAGTGACAAATAATTCATGACCTTCTAATGGAGGAGACAACATCATCTTTCAACAGCCTGATTCTCAGGGTCAGATTACTAACAGTAATTACAGGGGTGGACAAAGTAATCATTACCTGTATCAAAGGTTATAATATCCAGTCTCAGAGAGTTGACCTCTTCATGCCTAATTTAACATTGCTTTCACTCATACTGTGTGTAAAACTCTTGTGCCCCTGTTGTTGTCCTCACTTTCTGTCTGCTGCAAACATTATCTCCTGTTACAGTATGTGAAACTGGAGTGTGCTTGTTGCAGAAATTGTGTCTAGTCACACAGCTTTTATGTGTGTCCTTCAATCAAATACTTGGTCATAATAATGAATTTGTAAAGTGTGTCAGTAGAATGTTTTTACCATTGATTTTATTTATTACAAGAAAAACCAGATAATCCTGAGCCTAAGAAACACTGGTACAATAGTTTAATACAGATACTTTCCCATACAAAAAATGACTTTATGGAAAAATCCTTTTACTGTTTGTTTTTGGAGTTGGTTCTGCTTGAACTGTTTTTGTTTGATAATTTATCCAGTCTCTGAAGTAGTGAAAAGATTATATGCTCTCTCTCCACATACACAAAATCGCTCTACACCAAGAATAGAATTATACAACAAATAAGTACTCATTATTAATACCAGCACGAAGACTGGCTCCAGATTTCTCAAGACTAACGATCATCCTGCTCCAAGTAGTCAACTCCAATGAGCCATGCAATATGGTGCCTGCTGGACTGCACTACTGTTTGCATTAATCCTCTCCCTCCATGAGAACCACACACATGCGGTGGCTATCCTTCATGCCTGAGCATGCATTTCTAGCTCAGCCAGTAATTGGCTTTACACACACACAATCCTGACATATTAAAGCCAAAAACCTTGACAGGAAATCAAATGACCACTAGGCAGCTCTGCTGAACAAAACACAATGAAAGTCCCCAGAAGACAGAGTGGTTGGGAGGTGGGAAAACTATGAGTATTGAGTCAAGAGCGCTGAAAGGTGAGTCATCCTGGAAGATGCAAAGCTACCAGTACCAGCCAATGATTTTTACACACTCTTCTTCTTCAATGGGCAAATCCTATTCAAGCACACCCAAAAACTGAACATAGCTAACTCACAATCTGCTAATGAAATGCCTAAATAGAAAAGACATTTGTTATAGTAACAAAATTGGTTACTAAGATAAACACACAGGTTAGAGCTGTTTCCTAATATAACTATGACGTTTTTGAATGGGCATAACTAACCTGTGATTATTACACACACGCTCATATTCACACACAGTATGTGTACATATGCACATACATGGGCAAGAAAAAGTGTGTATGGGCATGCATGTGGTCAAACATGTAGAGGCATGTAGCTTCGAGTTTCATATAAATTGACAGAGATTTAAAAAGCTTTAGAACTGTTACTAAAATAGACTATTTACTGCTATATGAATGCCCAGAAAAATGCAGACATTCAAGTAGTAGGTAGATGGTGAAGATAAAGCATAAACAAGGCATTAAATAGTCAAAAATGCTTTCAGAAATATTATGCTAACAATGTAGTCAGTTTAGTCCTTGTTACTCCTCAGGAGCATAAAGCCGCAACATGCTAACAACTTAACACTTGCTAATGAAATAATTTAACACAATTTGTGCTCTAATGAATGTTCCAAATTGTTGTATGCTTATTCTGCAGCCAACACTGGGCTCTTACTCCTCCTACCACAGAGCTCTCTTGTGGCAAAAGGTAGAATTTAATGTCTTTTTGGTTTTTCTACAGTTTACAGCTTTCTTCCATTGAGCTTGCTCAGTATTTAATAAGTGACTTGTAGAGATATGATTTCTACAAAGTTAAATTTAGTCACATTAACAGGGATTGTTCAAAGTATCACTGAAGAAGCTCTCAATGCTCTGGTGTAAGAAGGGATTAGGGTAATGATCTTTAAAACAGGAGTACTAGTTGCTGTGAAACAATTCATAATCATAAATGGCTTACATAAGAACTACATACTAGCTATATACAGAGCAATAACTGTTAAGCAATTATTATGATTTATGCAATAATATTTTATATACATTAAAATATTTGTGTCATCAACAATTACAATCTTTAACAAACTATGCCCCATCCAATGACTGCATTTTAGCACAACAGCACATGTACCAAACTGTTTAAAAATTCTTTATAAGATGATTTAATATGGTAGTTTGTGGACAAAAGTTAAAGATACTGAAGTTAATTGTTGCTTATATACATAGTAAAATTTATGTCAGTTTATGATAGCCAGGAATAAAACAAATGTCATAATAAGTGTTTTGAATAAACAGTGGATTTAAGATCTTCTGACAAAATTTTATTACCTTAAGTTTTTAAATTTAGTATGGTTATTTCTTAACAAACACCTATTGGGTTGTTTATTAAAAGTTAATTGTGAATTACTTGCAAATTTTGCTTCACCTTCCCTTTATAAACAAAACTATGATTACAGGAAACATTAATTAAGAATCTGGTGTCAAATTATTGGACATATTTTGTCAATGTGCTAAAAATCATTAATTATACTTAATTTAACCTTAAAATGGTGGTGTATTTTTGCATACATACAACTAGAAAATATCATAAATGTTCCAGTTTAGTCATCCACTTTCGCCCCTAATTTTAAAGAGATGTAGTGAATAACACCTTTCTGTAGCCTAGATCTAGAAAAAGTATCGACTCTCATTTCATTGAACTGGCGAAAGCCAAAACAAACAAAAAAAGAGAAAAAAATGGGAAAAAAAAAAAAAACACAAAACAAACAAAAACTGAGAGGGGTACTGAAAGAATTCTGACATAGATTATATAGTTTCGTGGACTTGCAGACGGTATGCATCGCTGGAAGCATTGACGTGTCGTCTGCTCCGTTTGACTGAGGCAGTGGGAGGGAGGTGGTTCTGCAGACGGCATCGTCAATAAGTCTGCATAACTCCTCGCAGATCAGAGAAAAATCCAGGGCTTTTGCTAACTGAATAAAATATACACAAAGAGGTGCACTCTTGTCTCTGTGAGTGCATCCACTTCCATTCGCTATAGAACGAGAGGGGGCGACCGGCATTAGATCAAGTCTGGCAGTAACATCCAAAAAAAAAATCTGAATGCAAGATGGAAAACAAGCCGAGGCAAGAGGTACTCACATGCTGCGACTAAACCATCCACTGCTGCTCACTTGCTCGAAACCCAAGCAGAGGATCCCAGAAAACCCCCAACAACCAAAAAAAGCGGCTCGAGGTTTCCTACTTATATTGAGTCATCGCGCTATCCACTGACACTGCACTGGGCAATGAATGGAGGTCAGTGCAGCAGCCCGCTAGCCCGGATGAACGACCTTCAACCCCTGCATCATCGGTTCTTCTGTACGATGCGCGCCAGCGCACGTGGAGTGCGTGTTCACAATGGCGGCGGCCAGTGAGAATCGAAAGTATGGCTTCGTCATGCAGCGCCAAGCAGCCAGCCTAGTCATCGATCGATGCTGTGTGCGGCAGTCGCGTTCGTGCGACATGACAGTCTGCAGACACGCTGTCTTTGAGAACACAACATGCTGACAACCAGCTCAGCTTGAGTTGCCGGGGATTGTTATTGCCCACACCCTATAGTGACAATGGCGGACGAGGACTCGTAGTATCACAATGCCGGGATGAGGTGCTCAAGTATGAGTATGTCAAGTGAATAAGTGGTGTTTTAAACTGAGCAGCCACAAGGCGCCATCTCCAGCGAGGAAGTATGATCAAGTCTATGACAGGCAGACATTAAATGCCATGCGGTGTGTATAGTGCTAACACATTGTCGCAGATAATTTAAATGTGATTGTGCTACGACCAATAGGGTCGGACTAGCTGCCTCATCTCTTGTATAGCTAGAGTATATTATTCACTATGAGGGTTGGACTAGCTGCTTCATCTCTTGTATTGCTAGAGTATATTATTCACTAGCTAGGTTGAGAGGAGGTCAACATAGGGGCTGTTGTTGTTAGCAGTTTTAGTTTGTCGACCCCGACCACCTACTCTCTTCTGACTGACCGATAAAGCAAGATCCAGGGGTTAAACCACTTCACCTTTGGGATGACTGTGTACTTCAGCTGGCCAGGCTACAGCAGAAATTAGGACGGTAAGGAGACAACAACAAGTAGAGGCTGACGCAGTATGTCGTGATGGCAGTAGAGGTGTAGATGGTGGTAGTCGTGTTAGTGTTAAGAACAATAAAAAAGTTGGCAACGTCTTTGTTGAAATGTACACCATACTATATGTATTTTTATTTGTATTGTGTTATGTTTACTTTTCTACTCCAAGCCTTGATTCATCTAAACAAAAACAAAAAAGACTTAACACGCATAACACCCAAATAAAGAATTTCTTATTTGTTTGGTTGGTTATTTTTTTTTTGGGGGGTTGCCTTCTTTTTTTCTCTTTGTTGTTCGGGTGTTTACCTGCACCTCCATGTTCTTAACATGATGATGTAACAAGTGTTCTTGTACGAACTTGCTGGCTGTCCTTGTGTGTTTGCCATTTAAAGTCGCTTCACGAACTCGTTAGAGTAGAAACTATTTATACAGGGTCGTGAACAATTTTCAAGAGATCGTTCTGTCATTTACTTTGACAGCTGCACTCGGAGAGGTAACAGCTGTCGACATACAGCTGACGATTCTGCATGGTTCTTTGGGCTATTGATCTGATTTTAATCGCAATGAAAGTCACGTGCTGAAAGCCTGAAGCTTGTGATTATCGTCATGCCCTCGTAGTGGGAAGAGATGGGGAACAGTCGAACTTTTTATTTATAAAGTGAAGGCATCGAGTAATATTTTTTTTTTTAAATAAAAGAATTGTGAACACAATTTAAAATCGATAATTCGAATAGTTCAAATAAAATAAATTATTCAGCAACATCACATAAGAATTACAAATTCAATTTCCGTTCAATTTGCCCACCTTTTCAATGGGACATACTGTAAAATCTGTGGCTGATGGACAAATTTCTACACGATATTCAAGGTAGTCTCTTTTGTCAGTTGTTCTGATATGGCTGCCATATACGGCACATTGCTCATTTAGTCATGCTTTTTTTTTCGCGTATCATATGTCAGTCCCCTCGTCACTACAGCTTTGGGTCGATATGACTGAACATGAACATGCACGCAGCTCACTGTGCCCCCCTCCCCACCTCTCTCTCTCACAAACACCGCCTGGTGTTCTATTCCACGTCTTAATACAGCGCATTATCATGAAGCGGTTCACACAAAAGCGTTTTGCATACAGCATGCATTGTACAATCCACAGCACGAACCCTTTTAATGCTCTAATTAAATGCACATTCACATACGAACACACACAATGCAGAGTGTTGTGTCGTTGCTGCACGCTTGTCGTTAATCAGCTTGGGTTCACCATTGTGTATAGGTCCCTCATCGTGACCTTGCGGTGACGTAAGCGATCCCGTTAGACGACCAGCACGTGCCGCCTGGCGCAGGTTGGCGTGTCGCAGGGCACACGGTTAGCCTTTTGTCTGCTGCCAATCCCCTGCCCGCACGTGCGACTCATAAAAAATATCACTGGGTAACGTGAAAAACGGCACAACTACGTCACCTTTTGTAATTTTAATCATCTACAGGCTCTACTTCTACTGACACCGGCGTGCGAAGAGAGAGTGTGCATCAGCAACTGAGTAACAAACGTCTTGGAAGAGAGAGAAAGAAACAGCGCGTGTGTGTGTGAGGGAGAGACAGAGAGAAGGGGGGAGACAGATTTAATCTAGTAACAGCGATATAAACCATTTCCTGTACGAGAGACAAAGCGTGTAAGACACAGAGACTGTAAGTAATAAAATAATGTAAATACGAGCGTGTGTTTGGACGAGGGTTACTTCTTGTCTAGTGGTTAGAACCCGGAAGCGCACACTAAGAGGTTCAATACCCGTGCAAGGTAGTGCACTTCCAACAGTCGACACAGATATATGGAGTGGGTACAGTGGATTATTGTGAAGGTAACGCGTCGAGAGAAATGTGAATCACCCAAAAAGATTGACATCGCAAAGATCGAAGTACCTCAGGTAGAGAGAGAGACATAGAAATAGAGACAACGAGACTTTGCTTGTAACTGTAATACAGTTCGACCTTTCTCTTCCGACCTCCTTTCAACTCAATAAAATTTTCACGGACGTATTTGCCATATAAATGTCATATCTATTATAACTACCTCAGAAACGAGATTCACAACCGACAGCTTTTGCTCTGTTACGTTTTTGCAGAAGTAACGTGCTGTGCGACTTTCTACAGAAATAACCTAAAATAAATTAAAGTACATTTTAAAGAAGAGACAGCCTTGTTCATTGTGTCATCGGTCATTTCGACCCAAACCACCTCGCTCCAGGCATATCTACCTGGGTTAGTCGAACTCACCCGTCGTACATGAGTTTACATCGACCCAACATCGACAGTGAAATCCATGCAGGCCTCAAGACGGTCACCGATGATAGAAGAAGCTGTTCACTTCAGATATTACCAACAGAGCATTGCATGGTTCAAACAAGTTCAGCCAACGTCTGACTAAACAAAACTTGTCATTTGGCAATGAGCATTTTGAGATTATTCAATGTATTAAATTTATGTGCAGATGTTCGGTAAAATCTCACATCGCATAAGTGCGATTTTTGCTTCGATCAATTTTTTTAAAGCAGTTATCGTCATTATTCTTTATTTTGGAAGTTATTATTTAATATATATATAATGAGTTTTTAATAGGGAGGTTTTACTATATAAGCCAGTGTTTTTGCAGAGAAAGGATAGACAGACATAGAGACAAAGAACATTACCAAGACCACAATAAGAGAATATGAAAGATAACAATGACCCAGCGTCTAAATCGACCCACCAGTCCAGCAGTGTTTACGATCGGGAAGAAGGAAACTGGAGTCTTTGTACTTTAGTGGGGATATTCTGAGTTTTGTCGCTGAAACTAACTTCGGGATAATTATCAAAGGATTGAAATAATCGGATGCGCGGGATGGAAAGAGTGTGCACGTGTACACGGAACAAACTGGGAGGTGGGAAGCTCATCCTCGAGTTTTATTCAGTGTTCAGAGTGGTAGAAGTCAGACGTCAGGGAGGCACTTTGCACTCGAAGTAAATATGAGCACGAAATGTTCAACACTTAAATAAAGTTTTAATATGGCAATTCTCATTGCAGCAGTCATATTGGGCGAATGTGATGACATTATCAGGGTATATGATCATTGACTATAAATAACACTGAGGGAGATACGTCCTGCCACACGTATGTCGAGGGTGTGTGTGGTGGTGGTGGTGGTAGGGGTAGTTGTCCAGGCGACTAGTGGCGAGATAACGAGACTTACTAATATCCACAAGGACATGCTTCCTACTGTGCCACACGAGCTCGCACGCACTCGGCGCCAGTATAACAAAAAGAGAAACAATTGTACTCTTGATATCCTCTAAAGTGACGGACTGACAGTTCCTGTTTGGCACAAACTGTTTGTGACAGGGGTTCTCCCTACCCCCACCATCCCTCTCTTGACAACTACTACTGGTACTTTGTCACTTGTTTTCATTCTCTCCCCTGTCTCCCTCTCTGCCGCCACCCTTCCTGTCCCTGTCTTTACATCTTTATCCATGACTGTCCAGCATGCAAGATGTCTGTCGCAACTCTTTCTGCTCAGCATTATTATTGTTTCATCTGGAACCAGCAGAAACAGGATGCGTAAAAAATAAACAAATAAGCATACCCAGGGCACCATACACCAAGCAGTCATAGCTTGCTGCATTCCCGTAATTGAAAACTACATACCTGCAAAATTTGGTGGAGATTGGACAAAAGGTGTGAATATAATTGGAGGACTCTCTCATGATTGGTACCATATACACGTGTTTCATGTCTGTAGACAGCTGTTTGTGAGGAATCAGGGGAAATAACCAACGGAAGACCTGAAGAACCTAGGTTACTACCCCTGCCTCAGCTGCACGAGGGTTGTTATCTTCCACTCACATTTACGATAGCGAATAAGTGGCAAGTGACTGAAGAAGCTACAAATCTCCAAGAAAACCACTTTTTATAATTAGAAGCTAGAAGGTTTAGAACACAGAGCAAGGCTGGCTTTCTCACAAAACGGACTTTTATGTCAGGAAAAAAGCACTGAGCAATTATAAATGATTGAAATTAGAATGACATTTTTTGACATATAGTACCAATGGGTCTCGATTGATTTTTTCTGTTTAACCGAAGAATAACAGTGCAAGGATAAAGTGATGCAGTATAAAGAAATTCTGAACACGAACAACATGAATTACAAACGCATTAGGTGTTTATTGATCACTATCATGCTCGTGTTTACACTTGCACGCGAAAACAAGCGTTTCCTGGTCGTTACCTATAATTTTACATCTGCAATAAAAAATTTGATCGCCTTCACTGAGGTCATAGCCTGTCGCGGGTATGTCCTCACAGTCTGGGTTTTTAACGGACACGGAGCTGTTGCAGTCCTGTCTGATCAAACATGCGTCTGTCGAAATCCTGTCTTTTAATAGACCCGACATGGTCTGCTTTTTTTCGTTTGTTTGTTTGTTTGTTTGTTTGTTTGTTTGTTTTAAAGCAGATGTGACACAATCGATAGTCAGCGTGAGCAAGAACAACAAATAAGAACCTCCGACTCCCTCGCGGGCACAGATTCGTTGCAATGGCCATGTGCTGGTGAGACATTCCCTCGTCTTTTCCTGGATTTCCTTTACAAGGTGCGCTCGCAGCTCCGTAATTATTGTTGAATGCTAGACAGTAACTGAGTGACTCCATACTGCCATACATGCACGTCAACCCAAGTCATCTATTTTGAAATGTAGGAAATCCTTCCCATCCATACTGAACATTACATACACAATTGTAATCAATAAAAAATGGTTTGAGTCAATGTACAATATACAGACATCAGTGCTGACTATTAAGAAAATGATTTTTTTAAACTATAAGACTTTGCAAACACTTAAATCATTAACAATAATTTTTTTATCATCCAACAAATATTAATGTTCAATTATTACGAATTTCAAACTCTAGCGTTTTAAATTTTATTTTAATTGATCTGTTAATATACGTTGAATATCCATGTTTATATAAATCCGGAAATATTCTTCAACTTTTAAAATTGCCATGAATTTGAAT
Source organism: Pomacea canaliculata (assembly GCF_003073045.1). NCBI lineage: Eukaryota > Metazoa > Mollusca > Gastropoda > Architaenioglossa > Ampullariidae > Pomacea > Pomacea canaliculata. The sequence continues at coordinate 26,321,005 of NC_037594.1, read as the reverse complement.
CTCCATAAACTCGTTTTTTTTTTCTCTTTCATTTCTCTTTTCTTTTTTTATTGGTAATTGTCGCTAAGGAATAGCATTCGTACAACCGCCTTTTCATCTTTTCTTAGAATCTTGGTGTTGAGCGTTTTATTCCCACGAAATCAATGGTGTATATCAGAGAAACATGTTCTCTCACTGCCTCAAGCCAGCACACAAACAGAGAATTCATACAAGTCTGAGAGCCAGTCTTTGAACAGGAGACAGTACAGGGGAGCTAAAAAAACATCGTATACATTCTCAAGTTGTGTCCCTTTACTCGTCTGTAGCCAAACTCTTCCGGTTTTTGAGCTGGTAGACAAGACACCTGGTCATTCTGTTAAGTCACAAAATTTTGAGAGTAACAGGATGTACTGACAACTCATAGTGATTCATCTATCTGGTATCTAATAATAATAATTATAATACAAGATTTGTGTAGTGCATACTCACATTCGTAAGGAGCATGCTCTTAGCGCTTAAACAAGAACGAGACCTGGGTAACATGCGAGGGACAAAAGAACAAATATAAACGACGGAAGGATAAACAGATGTGCAGGGAAGTAGCAACATGCAGAAAAGCGAGGGTGTGACCGTATGTTGTTGTTCTGGTGACAGGAATAGTTTGAATCGATTGATCCATTTCTTACTTGTTTGATATCCCTCTTTGTTCTCCAAATGCTAAATGTGTAATAGAATTTTCAGCAAATATCGTATTCACTTGCAAAATATTGCTGTGTAATATAATTGTAATCATATTCATAAATCTGCCTTTTATACAGAGCAAACTCACGCTAATACAGGAAAGTGCATTCACACAAAAACTAGATCAATATGTAGTACGTGATGAAAGCAATGATGAGAATAAAGTGAAAAAAATCAGAGAATACAGAGGAAACAGACGCCAACAACGAAAAGTTCACTTTTAAAAAAGTCAATGCGTCCACCCATTTCCCCAAGATGACATCATCGAGGATGCAGCCGACGACAGACGAGCAGGCAGCCGGTTATATTTTTCACAAGGCAGGGAATCGACCAAAAAAACAGCATGTCAAGTCCCAGGAGTGTAAAACCATGAATATAAAATTGTCACCCATAAAGCAGCAATAATTAAGGAGAAAAGAGTGATAAAGCAATTTAAGAAAGTAACCGGTTTGTTGAGAGGGCTAAGTTATCATTTGTAACAACATAGTCGAGTTAGGTATCTGATATAAATATTTCTTATCAGTCCTTGGGTGTCACTTCGTATCATCGCGGCAAGATTAACGCTCACCTGGTCTGATACAAGGGTGCAAGTATATTGTACTCAAGGGAAAACAGCTATCATCACAACAATATATATTGACCATTTACCTTTTGACTAGGCGGTCCTCAACCTTGAACTCAGTGCTGTCGGATCATAACGGACTGCCTTTATAGCCATGTCATCGGTTGGTATTTAAGCCCCACCCACCGAGACCTGACTTTAAAGCAGTGCTGTGCGGGGAGAAGGACAACAACAGGTTGACACTATCCGTTACCAAGACCTCCAAGAAGCTGTAGAATCATTGGCATTCACGTCGACGGACTCAGAAATGTCCCCCACTACAGCAGCAGCAGCAGCAGCCGTGCTGCTTGTCGTGTGCTTGTTCTGCAAGACAGATGCATTGCCACGCAGGTCATATCGCTTCACTTGGCTGCGCACGACAACCACGACACCCGCGCCTACCACGGCACCCACAATCCCGGAATGTGTCACTGACACGGGCATTCATCTGCAAGTGGGTGAAAGCCATAAAGATTTTGGAGAAGGATGGTGCAGGATTTGCGAGTGTACCTTTGAAGGGCTGACGTGTATACATGGAGACTGTCTACCTCCTATGTGCGTGGATTATATCCGTGGAGACTGCTGCTACTACTGTCCAAACGGTGAGCATGCGCGCGCACACTCACGCGCACAAAATAAGTCAGAATATCAAAATATTAAAAGCCAGAATATTAAAATATTAAAAGCCAGAATATTAAAATAACTCACTGAATATTTATATTTTTTACTCACATCCCAGTTACACGAAAGATTTAATTTGCACTTTCGTCAGAAAATAACTCTGCCTCTTTTGTAGGCCTGTAGACATTTAATAAAATTAACTAACTTAATGACATAACAATTAATAAAAATACACAAACAATGTTGAAAAGAATTTCATAGTAAACATACATCAGTTACTCCTTACTATCTAAGGTATGTTATTATTACTTATTAATGATATCTAATTTTAAAAACTCAGTCCTAAGAGAAACTTTGTTTTCTTCGTGTTCAACTTAAGAATAAAGAAGTGTAAAGTTCGGCACAACACTGCGTTCACTGTATCAACATGTTCCATAAATCTCTATATATATATATTTTCCACAATCACAACTTATCTTAAATCGTACAATCAAACACTCACGACACAACTGATGTCTCCACTTGGATTAGTCGTTGGGCAGGTAGGCTCAGCCACCATCACTGTGCGAGCCTCGTATCACCCTCTGTGACAGTGCCTGACTATGTTTTTTCCAGGACAAAACTGCCGACTGCCATCAGGGGAGCTAATCACAGGCCCTGTGGAGCTTGACGGAATGAGTTGCAAGTGTCCTGAACAGGAATACTACCTTCCCGGCGTTCCTGCTGACCGCCACACCATCGCCATCTGCACTCCAACAACTACCATCTCCACGCCTACCATAAAGAGTGTTCTCTGAGTCACTTCCCTTTCGTACCCAATCTTAAAGAAATTTCCTTTTTTGTGTGTGTCTTAGTCAAATCTTCAAGAACATGCTAATCCTGATGGACAGATTGTCTTTTACGCGGTATTACTCTCAAAAACCTTCTCTAAACACTTCTTTGCAAAGACCGTATACGCTACAAAAATTCTGTTTTGGATGAACACTTTTCTGTAGTTTAGTCTTGAAGCAAAAATCTTATACAAAATTTCTAAGGCAGACAATTCGCTGGGGTGTGTTCCTCCAAGAACAATAAAACAGTTTATCAATGTTCCTCTGAAGGCATTGTGTGTACAAAGGAATGAATGTTCTTACAAAGTAGTAAACGTGTATTCGTGCAAAACAAAGATCATATGTTTCCACAAAGTAATAAGTGTATGTTTGTTCAAAGTAATGAGTGTGAACATGCCAACAAATAAGTGTGCATGTCGCGAACTTAAAGAAATAGAAAAGTGAGATGGAGGGAGGTTGGTAGTTAAACTGCCCAGTTCTCGTTGACTTCTCTACTAGTCCCCAGAATTGTCCTTTGGTGCTTGATGGGCCCTCCCGATGCTCTGCAGAAGACGTAGAGGTGCACAGACTGGTGATCTTCGTCATCACTTGTTGCTAGCTTCACCCTCGCAAAGAACTCGAGATGTGGTGAAGGGACTTCGAGGGCTGTTCTCGTGACTGTCTGCTAACAATAGCACGTGTCCTCTACCGTCAAACCAAGCCCTGAGACTACTGTCCAGAAGAGACGAGTGCCTTGGGTCGTGACCCGAACATCTCCAGATGAGTCTCACCACCCAAAGCAGAACGGGTACTGGTAGGATAGCAGTTACCCATACCTGTCATGAGAGAGGACTTACAGACGTCTGGGCAAATGCAAGTCGTACTGGAGCAGTCACTATACCAAGTCCCCTAGATGACCGACTGGCGAACTCGTTTGCAAGGAAGCTAGACTATCCGAAGAAACCTCCAACATCCAAAATTGTCGGCAGATATCTCTCGAGAGAAGCATGAATGAGATGTGAATCAGAGACCGTTTGGTCCTCACTGCAAGCAATCATCTTCCAGTAAGTAAATGAGGCGTCAGGTAGTGTGGTGCTAACATACTCGACTATCTTAGCACTATACTACCATATGCCCATTAATTACTACAAGGTGGCTTTCAAATGATGTAGATGTGTTCAACCCACAGGCGTCCTCCTACCGCTGTGTCAAGGCACACATTATCTTTGTCCGCGATGTTTTAAGATAAGATAATTTATCATTCGCTGCTGTTTGGCCCAATCTTCCATTCCATATGTTTACTTTCAAGAAGCGCGCTACGTGGACTGTATCCAACCAACTCACCACAGTGACGACCACCATCAGTAAATTCCAATTTCAGATACCAACCACGGCAAGGTTTGGCCATGTTCAACACAAGTCTTTTCGCTGTGCTGTTTGTCGCGTGCATGCCGGGTGCAGCAAACGCAAGGCCACGCAAGTCTCCTCGAGACGTCTGGGTGGACGTGACCACCTTCCTCACTTTTAAAAAAATCAGTGCGTCCACCCATTTCCCCAGGATGACATCATCGACGATGCAGCCGACCACACAGACGAGCAGGCAGCCGGTTATATTTCTCACACGGCAGGGAATCGACCAAAACAACAGCATGTCAAGTCCAAGGAGTGTAAAACCATGAATATAAAATTATGTCCCCCATAAAGCAGCAATAATTAAGGAGAAAAGAGTGATAAAGCAATTTAAGAAAGTAACCGGTTCGTTGAGAGGGCTAAGTTATCATTTGTAACAACATAGACGAGTTAGGTATTTGAGATAAATATTTCTTATCAGTCCTTAGGTGTCACTTCTTATCATCGCGCAAACATTAACGCTCACCTGGTCTGATATAAGGGTGCAAGTATATGTACTCAAGGGAAACAGCTATCATCACAACAATATATTGACTATTTCCTTTTGACCAGCGCGTCCTCAACCTGAACTCAGTGTTGTCGGACATACACGGATGACTTTATAGCCATGTCATCGGTTGGTATTTAAGCCCCACCCACCGGGACCTGATTTTAAAGCAGTGCTGTGCGCGAGAAGACAACAACAGTTGGCACTATCCGTTACCAAGACCTCCAGGGACGCGTTTAGAATCATTGGCATTCACTCGACGGACTTAGTAATCTCCTCCACTACAGCAGCAGCAGCAGCAGCCGTGCTGCTTGTCGTGTGCTTGTTCTGCACGACAGATGCACTGCCACGCAGGTCACCTCGCTACACTTGGCCGCAGACGACCACGACACCCACAATCCCGGGATGTGTCACTTACACGGGCATTCATCTGCAAGTGGGTGAAAGCGATAAATATTTTGGAGAAGGATGGTGCAGGATTTGCGAGTGTACCTTTGAAGGGCTGACGTGTATACCTGGAGACTGTCCACCTCCTATGTGCGTGGATTATATCCGTGGAGACTGCTGTTACTACTGTCCAAACGGTGAGCATTCGCGCACACACACGCGCACAAAATAAAAGCCAGAATATTAAAATATTAAAAGCCAGAATATTAAAATATTAAAAGCCAGAATATTAAAATAGCTCACTGAATTTTTATATTTTTACTCTCATCCCAGTTACACGAAAGATTTAATTTGCACTTTCTTTCGTCAGAAAATAACTCTGCCTCTTTTGTAGGCCTGTAGATATTTAATAAAATTAGCTAACTTCATGACATAATAATTGATAAAAGTACACAAAAAATTTTGACAAGAATTTCATAGTAAACATACACCAGTTTCTCCTTACTACTATCTAAGGTATGTTATTATTAATTATTAATGATATCTAATTTTAAAAACTCAGTCCTGAGAGAAACTTCCTTTTCTCAGCCACCATCCCTGTGCGAGCCTCGTATCACCCTCTGTGACAGTGCCCTGACTTGTTTTTTCCAGGACAAAATGCCGACTGCCATCAGGGGAGCATCACAGGCCCTGTGGAGCTTGACGGAATGAGTTGCAAGTGTCCTGAACAGGAAAATCCTACCTTCCCGGCGTTCCTGCTGACCACCACACCATCGCCATTCTCACTCCAAGAACTACCATCCCCGCCTATTGTAAAGAGTGTTCTCTGTCACTTCCCTTTCGTACCCATCTTAAAGAATTTCCTTTGTGTGTGTCGTGTCGAACATGCTAATCCTGATGGACGTTGTCTTTTACGCGGTATTACTCTCAAAAACCTTCTCTACAACACTTCTTTGCAAAAGACCGTATACGCTACAAAAATTCTGTTTTGGATGAACACTTTTCTGTAGTTTAGTCTTGAAGCAAAAATCTTATACAAGATTTCTAAGGCAGACAATACGCTGGGGTGTGTTCCTCCAAGAACAATAAAACAGGTTTATCAATGTTCATCTGAAGGCATTGTGTGTACAAAGGAATGAATGTTTTTACAAAGTATTAAGCGTGTATTCGTGCCAACAAAGATCATATGTCTCCACAGTGTATGTTGTTCCAAAGTAGTGAGTGTGAACTGCCAACAAATAAGTGTGCATGTCGAGACACTTAAAGAAACAGGAAAGTGGAAGGAGGGAGGTTGGTAGTTAAACTGCCCGTTCTCGTTGACTTCTCTACTAGTCCCAGAATTGTCCTTTGGTGCTTGATGGCCCTCCCGATGCTCTGCAGAAGACTAGAGGTGCACAGACTGATCTTCGTCATCTCTTGTTGCTAGCTTCACCTCGCAAGACTCGAGATGTGGTGAAGGACTTCGAGGGGCTGTTCACGTGACTGTCTGCTACAATTAGCACGTGTCCTCTACCGTCAACCAAGCCCTGAGACTACTGTCCAGAAGAGACGAGTGCCTTGGGTCGTGACCCGAACATCTCCAGATGAGTCTCACCATCCAAAGCAGAACGGGTACTGGTAGGATAGCAGTTACCCATACCTGTCATGAGAGAGGACTTACAGACGTCTGGGCGAATGCAAGCGTACTGGAGCAGTCACTATACCAAGTCCCCTAGATGACCGACTGGCGAACTCGTTTGCAAGGAAGCTAGACTATCCGAAGAAAACCTCCAACATCCAGAATTGTCGGCAGATATCTCTCGAGAGAAGCATGAAGGAGATGTGAATCAGAGACCGTTTTGTCTGCACCTCCACAAATTGAGCGCTCAGTAGAACTGATCTGTGCACAAAGAAACTGAGCAACATGTCATCTACACGAGTTTGAACGGTTTGCAAAATTAGCTAATTACTTTAAGTAAAGCGTCTACCTTAAACTAGTACAATCGGTACAGTTGTACTATAAGTATGCTACACTGATACTGCATACAGATAATTATAATTTGCTATGATAAAGTTACAGACCTGAATCGTCTTTGTGTCACATTTCATTCACACGCATCGTTTGTGTTTCCTTCTATCAAGATGGAAAAATGTTTCAAAGTTTTGAAGAATTTTCTTCCAAGATTTCAAAACAATCATGTGGTTAATTAAGGACACTGAAGGGTCCGTCAGGCGAACTAATCTCAACTCCAGTGGTGCGAGTCGGCATGAGATGTGCGTGTCCTCCGCAGGATTATGAGCTTCTTCCCGGCATCCCCTCCCCTGAGGACACTACCGCCATCTGTACGTCTGTCTTCATATAGTCGCAGTGCAAGGAATGGACTAAAGCTACGGACCTAGTTTAGCCTTCTTAAGATAATATTTGTTATAATATAATGATTGAAACATTGTAAAAGTCTGTCATTTATGACTGTGAATGTCACTGATTCTTCATTCAAATTTGAAGGCAACGGTTATAAAAATCAAACGACTACATGTTAGCTATTACTTGACTTATCTTTGGTACCTAGGATTGATTGTACTACATCGGTTACGACTTGTTATAATAAAGTTACACACCTAAATTTTCTATGTGTGTCTGTCTTTACGGATCATGAATGTGTGTGTATTATCTCTGTGAATTAATATTCATACTTATCCATGTAAAATAAAATAACCCACTCATGGAATTATGTAAATTATGTGACTATTTCATCCTTAGCCTCCTAATGTTGAGTGTTTACAAACCAAGAGGAGATCCTGTTCTATAAATAGCAATGACGTCGTGCACGCGCCCCAAGACTTTAGCCAATCCGCTCGTGCAGATGCCAAGCCCCTGACCTCAGTCTTCTCAGTTCTTATCTCATTTTCTCACAGCCACCTGTTTGTCTCAGTCGCACTAGTGGACCTGGCCGCACTTTTAACTGCTGTTACTACAGATTTACTTCAACTGAATGAAACTAAGGACAACTACATCTGTGACACAGCGACGACTATCGCCGTCAGTAAATAAACACACCCGGAGGAACCACACGTCCATTGTCCGCCATGATTCTCTTTGTCGCGATGCTTGCAAGCTTGACCTGTCCATCAGTTGGAGGGCAGCAGATGACCACTACGCCACCGATCACCCAACCCCTGTCCTGTCTCACTGACACAGGAAAACACGTGATGTTGGGTCACAGTCTGACAGAAGGGTGTCGCACATGTGATTGTACTTACCATGGACTAAACTGTATGTACATGGACTGTCTACCTCCCATGTGCGTGGACTATGTCACCAGAGACGGATGCTGCTACACCTGTCCCACGGTGAGTTGATGAAACCTTTAAACTTCATTTTAGAAAAAAAAATTACTTGTCTATATTTTAAAACAATTGCATCACATTTTCAGTACACAATGTCTAGTTCTTTACACCAATAAGTAGTAAAGACTTTTAAAATTAAATTTTACTCGTAGATACGACGCAATATATCTTATTCCTTAACAAAAGTCCCTTTTCACCCTTCGATATTGTTACATTGTTGACCATTCGATTATAATAATAGGCAATGAAAGTTTTCTAAATTTAGTTCTATGGCCTGATTTTCTTTAATTAATATTAGCACTACAACAGAGTTAACTGAAAACTGTTATTTATATTTCAGGGCAAAACTGTCGAATACCGTCAGGAGAGATAATCACAGACCCGGTGGAGCGAGATGGAATGAGGTGCGAGTGTCCAAGACAGAGCTACTCCTTACCTGGTGTTCCTTCTGCGATCTACTCTACCGCTATTTGCACTCCCACCTCCACCATCCCAGTGACAACAACAACAACCCACTATGGCTACCAACGACGCCGTTTGGCTGTGTTACTGATGATGGGAGGCACATACCACTCGGTCAGAGTGTCACGGACCTGGAGCCTGGCGCGTGCCGTATCTGCGAGTGTGGACGGGAGGGACTTAATTGCATGTACGGGGACTGCCTGGCTCCCATGTGCGTAGATTACGTCAGATCCGGCTGCTGTTACAGGTGTCCCAACGGTCAGTATAGACTAAGTTTCCTCTCTTCACAACTCACCTTGTCCTTGTTAAAACATATGACTGATTTACATACTAACTTGAACAGACAGACAGACTGACAGACAGACTGACAGACTGACTGACAGACTGACTGACAGACTGACAGACTGACTGACTGACTGACTGAAAGTCACAAAGTAACTGAGTAACTGAGTAACTTATTACATTACAGGAAAAAACTGTCGACTTCCGTCAGGAGAGATAATCTCAGCTCCAGTGGAACGAGACGGCATGAGATGCGAGTGTCCTCCTCAGGACCGAGGCCTGCCCGGAGCTCCCTCAGCTTCGCACACTACCGCCATCTGTACACCCAGGACCACAATCCCTATTGTCGGATAGTCAACCTGCATGGAATAGTTTAAAGTTAAGGGGTTTGTTAACCCTTATTAAAATTATATCTGGAGGGTACTGAACTTGAAACATTTAAAACCGTAAATGTTGTTGATTCTTTATTTAAAATGTAAACATTTATGCTTCACGAGCTTTTACTTTACCGATTTCTGTTAGAGACATGAAACAGGATAAACGCTACGTAGCCATTGGGTTGATGTACCAACTGTATCATGGATACTCACATGAATAGTATTAAAATTCGCGTATGAAGTCTTAGACCTCAAGGGTTGGTACTTTTTGCATTCACCATGCCTTTGTGTTTTGCTGCTGTCTGAAGGGAATTGTATATTGAAGTCGAATAATTATGTTTGTGGGTTGGTTGGAGGTAGGGTGACAATGTTCTGTTGGCTGAATAGTGAGCAATTGTGAATGAAGAGGCAATTCAATTTTTGTATTGAATGAGAAGGCAGCTTATGAGCACATAGATATATATACTAGGATCACGTGGCGCTGACTAGGGTTCGGGTGGTAGGGGTGGGGTAGGAGGGTGTGTGATGGTTTCGGGCGCTCACGAGAGGATGTGTGTCTGCATGTTGTCTGATGAATTTCTTGTGAGTGCTTTTAGTGGAAATATTTTATCTGGAATGAGAGATTGTCTTCTTTTGCGTTTAGTATCTATTTTTGTTGATCTGAGGCTCATTACATTGTTTAGTGGCGGGCCATTCTGGGTGAGCTTACTTTCATTGCCCATAACATTTAATGTCGAGTGAATAGTCACGTCTGTTGGGAGGATTATAGATGGTATAATAGGCAGTGTATTGACGTGCAGAGCTACAGTCGGATTTTGATTGATATGCACGTGGTGAGTTTCTGGTTCATTGAGCAGGCTTCAGACATCAACAACGCGGTACACTGAGCGCTTGATAGAGATTTAAACTTTGTGTTAATGTGGAAAGTTCGATGAAGAACAAAACACGATGGTAACGATAGCAAAGTGAAAGACGAAGAAGAGACGAGATTAACGTCGCGACGAAAAAGAACTAAAAAAGAAACTAGAAAATATGTCGATCTATAAAGGACATGTAATTGCATCAGATAAATAAGATTTCGTATTAGTGCCAGACACTTTACGTCCATGTCCTATGCAGGGACGGGTGTTACAGTATCTAGTGACAGAGACATGTGTAAGGTGACATTGTCAATCTTGTCGGAGTAACGCTTTACAGTTAATGCCCGTGTAGCCATAATCTCGTCTGTTTAATAACTGATACGTAAGGCGATGAGCAGAAGAGAGCAAGAACAAAGAAAGTAAGTAAACTACAGTTTTCATGATTGTTGTTCCAACGTTTAATGATGACCTGAACGGGTTGTTCAGCGGAGATGTGCCCCATACACGCGGGGGCTGGATTGAGGCAACATTAGGCGAAAGGTAGTAGAGGATAGTCCTATTGTGGGTGGTGGTAAGAGCAAGTCGAGAAGTGCTCGTGAAAGTCTGTAATAAAGGTTGATAATAAAGTAGTGGTATCGATTTGATAACCAAATAATGGGGGTTGCTGACGAGAAATTGACGAAGACGTGGAGCAGGGTGAGTTCGATGAGCGGCCTTTGTTGAAAGCTCATCTGACACACTCGGGGTCTGTCTTGGGTAGAGGTTCAGGCTTTCTCTCTGGAGATGGTGCAGAGTTCACGCAGTAATGATGGTCGTGTATTCAAAGACTTGATATCGGTCTAGTTCTTGGTGCTTCTGCAGACGCTTAAGAGTCCAGATGATAGATCTCCGTCGGGTGTGTGAGCGTGACAAGTGTGGGTAAATTGTACGTAGGACATTAAGAGAAAAGTATGGATGTGGGAGTTGAGCGGAAGGAGGTGCGGTGATAACACTATTGTCGCGACTTGCTGTGGGATCTGTGTAGAGCAGCAACAATCCGTAGGGGGTCCAACACACGACGCAGAAAGCTACATACTAGTTTCATTCTTAAAAATCTGTGGGGGAAGAAAAACAGGGACGGCTATTTCGTTAGTGCTTTGAGGTTGTAATGGGATCGTGATTGAAGGTGAGCGCGAAGAATGTAATTCTCATTTCAGCGTCCGTTGTGTCCTTGTAGGTCAGGGTCGTAATTTATATGATAGATTGGCAAGACCTGTAGATATGCAGCGTAGGAACTTTGTGGTTATCATAACGGGTGAGGCAGCGGTAATGCCTGAGACATTGTAGTTGTGCTACCACCGCGGCGGCAATGAAAATAGTTACCCAGAGGCTATGAAGGCGGGTGGGAGTAAGTACCAGGAGGGATGCGCGATTAATCGCCAGTGGGCTTAAGGGGAGAAAGGTATAGGCGATTTCATTGGTGGTCTGAGTTCAGGCCAGGTATCTGTGTCACGGGGATGAAAGTAGATGTGAGAAGACGGAGACTATATCTGCTTCACGTACTTCGCTATGGCTAGTGTGTGTGGAATATTGATCAGGCGTGTAGAACAGGCTTGCTGTTTAGCGTGAGTGTGCCTAGGTAAGGCATCTGTTCGGAATCGAAGATGCTCTAGTTGTCTGTACACGCTAGTAAAACTTATCGTCAGCAGAAATTCAATCTGTCCTGAAGAAACAGTGAGTGTTATGGTGGAGGTGCTTTTACGCCAACGGACACACAACAAGCATCTTCAAATTATGTTAATTTAAATAAATTACATTATGTTATTATAGCTTGAGTAGCAAAGAGTGATGAGTACTTTCAGTGGCCAAAATACCTGAAGTTTCAATAGTTCTTACATTGATAGGACAAAACTGTCAACTCCTACAGAGATTATGAGTCATATCCGGTGGTGCGAGGGCATGAGATGTGAGTGGTCACGGGTATTACGACATTCCAGGCTTTCCGATGAGGAATTACGCGTGTTCGCGCTACAATAGTCGCTGCATGGAATGGAGAAACTACGGACCTTGTTTAGTTTCTTTGAGATAATGAGTTTTTAAGTATAGAGATTTTAGATGACTTGTAAGGTTCAATTTAAATTGTGATTTACGAATTCTCTATTCAAGCGGTGAGTAAACGTTGGTGGTGCTAGAGGTCAGAGTACGGTACGACGAAGTAAGCACTATTCCTGCGTACCTAGCGCTTGATTGTACTACAGAGTCGTTAAGAATGTTACATAATAAGTTACAGACCTAATTTGTTTTGTGTTCACATTATTCACGGATTGTTTTGTTTGCTGTTGATTTGGATGGAAAATTATGCTATAGGCTGTAAGAATTGGGTCTGTCAGTACTGGATTTATTTTTTTTATGAGGGACATGGCGGTGTTGTTAGATTGATATGTGCGTCTGTACTATGGTTTGTTTGGGTCGGTGTAGAATAAAAAAGATAATTGGACAAACACACTTTCTTTCTCTCTTCTCTTGTGTGCACATCACAAGTTTAGCGTCTAGTAGAAGTGACTGGTCAAGAGAAGACTGAGCCATTCACACTCATCTTCGTTCGGTGTTGACTACACAATATACTTCATAGTTTCTCATGTGAGAAAGAATAACTTTGTTAAGTTGCTTTTCTTAGGATTTCCTTCTTTCGAAAGCTATTCCATGTGTTTCTGTTGTAAGGTAACCACGGGATTGGAGCTCACCAGATTGTAGTCCGCCAAGCAGAAAAGAGAGTAAGCCAGTGAAGATCAAATGAAGCTTCCTGGGGACAAAAGGGAGCGCCAGTAGAACTGCGACAACCACGGTGAAAAGATTGAAGGATGATGAATCGAAGCTAGGATATTCATGTTAATCTGGTTTGTCGGAGCTGGAATTGCATTATTAAAGAGAGAGGTGAGTATTGGAGATCGACGATGCAAGATTATTTATTATGTGAAGTTTTAAACTTTTATTCGATGGATTATTTTTAGTGAACAAAGGGAGAATTTCGACCGCTGGTTTATTTTTTTGTTTTTAATTTTTTTTTTGTATAGATACTTTAAGTCACAAAGTATAGTTCGTTATAGGGATGTTATTAGAAAAATTCATAGTTTCCGTCAGAGGATACTATCTCCAGTAGAACGAGACGAGAGGCATGAGATGTGATGTGTGTTCCGCAGACCGAGCTGCTGAGCTCATAGCTTGCACACTAGATCTGGTAACCCGACCCAATCGTATTGTCGGGTAGCATAGGTGACAGGACGTTACAGTCTCATTTCAAAATTGTCACTACATGTTATCTATTGTGTCATGCTAGTTTGCGTGTTTACTAGACTGATAATATAGTCAGATTGACAGAGGCAGAGAATAGGTAAATACAGTTATCATTTGATTATTTGTCACCTGCAATGACGATCAAGCGAGTGGTGTATGGCTTTGCTCAGCTGTAGGTGAATTTGTTTCAGTGATCAACTTGTCTAAGTTTTCCAAGATATTTACATCATAACGGATCCACATGTTACAGGAAGTTAGTGAGTGAATTGTGCTTTTGTAGTTCGGAGCAGTTCAAAGTCTGTAAAAGTAATAGAGTAGTGGGGTCGATTGACACTAACATGTTCTGACAGAAATTGACACATGTGACCAGGTAGGCAGGACATTACATCTACGCTTGTAAGGCAATATGCCCGTTGCTGTGTCTAGTAGGGTTAGCAGTTCTCCATAATTAGAGGTTTAAGCAGAATATCTGTGTGGTCTCGCGCTGTTTTTCATTTGTCTTACGGACATTTGAGATGGCTGATCTCTCTTACAGACTTCATGTTGACTCGTGGTGCACACAAGAGGAGCAGAGAGGAATCAAGACTGCGGTGGATAGTAGTAACAGAAAAGAAAGAAAGTAAATCGCTATGAAGATTGAAAAGTAATGAGTGTTTGACTTTTAAAAATTGCTTAGAGTAGGAATTTAGAGGACATATGTGTGGTGTTATGAGACAACCCCTGGACGCTAAATACAACAGCGACATAGTTTCATTGTAACAAACCAGTGGCAGGATGGAGGAACTAGCTGATTTTAGAGCAATCGGGGGTTACATGAATCACCAGGATCGTCGGTTGTGCTCTTTGGAGTTTACTTGACCTTAGAAGAGCCACAAAGGTAAGAGAGCACCACGTCAAAGTGGGAAATGCACCCAGACGCCTTGACACAGGATGCGTGTGCCAATGGGTAAACAAAGTCCCTAGGGGAGAGCCTGTGCATCGCGGATAGTGTAGAGTGTCGGTGTAGGATAATTGTGCAGTGCGCGCTGAGTGTTAGTCCCCATGTTGTGCGTCATCAGACAAAACTGTGTTAGTGAAGTGTCGTAACGGTCCAGTATTGAAGTTTCTTGACAACTAACCCTAGGCCTGACAGTAGAAAGTTTGTGGTCATTGCTTTTGACCCGAAGCGCATTTTCATGAGTATTTCTCATTGAGAAGGTTATTAAATTACATATTGATACGTCGAGTAAAACAGAGGCGTAGCGAGCAGTCAGATGAAAGGGAGTATTAGAGTGGCAAGATGAATGAGTTCAAGTAGCTTCTTATCTTAAGAAGAACTGTCACTTCAGTAGAGAAGATAATCTATTGTCGGGTGCGAGGCGGCATGAGATGCCGAGTGTTCCAGCTGTCTCAATTAGTCGCCCTGCATGCAATGGACTTCACTACGCTTGTTTGGTCTTCTTGAGATATCATTCCAATCATAAGAGGTTGAATCATTGGTAAAGGTTTGTCGATTAATGAATGTCGTTTGATTCCATGTCAGAAGCGTGAAGAAACGGTTGATGTGCTTACGAGGTAGCAAGCACGGTCCAAGAGTAGGCGCTCTTCTGAGTACTAGGGCTGGATGTACTCAGTCGGTTACGATTTGCTGATAATACAAGTGACGACGCCGAAGACTCGAATTGTTTTGGTGTCACATTTTCTTCACGAGTCGTGTTGTGTTTGGTGAGTCTGTCGAAATTATTATACGGTGTTGTAAGAGTTGTCTTCAAAATTGCGATTTTTTTGTAAGGACACTGAGAAGTATAAGACTGATGATTGTGGGTTTCTGCAGGGACTGATTGGTTTCTCTGTTGTGTCGAAAAAAATAAAAAGTAAATTACAGCACACAACTGCTCACGCGTTGCTTTGACATTTTTAACCAAATGTTGAATATTACATGTAGTAAAACAAGATCTTGTAGAAATTTTTTTTTTTTCTGATCAATTGGTTGTGTGAGAGGACTAAGAAAGTACGGCGTTTTAGGTATCTAAATTCCAGGAAAAATGCCGACCTCGTCAAGGGGAATATTGTCAATCAGTGGCAAGGGGAGGATAGAATGTGCTTTCCCGATTGCCGGTGTTATAAGGGGGAAAATTGTGAACAAATTTAATGAAGCCGCCCGTCTTTATGATTCAATGGATATTTTTTTAACTAGAGTTGTAAAAGATTTCTTATCTTATGTATTTTGTTATTTTACAACTTGGTGCGATTCCCTAAGTGGGCATCTGTCTTACTTTAACCTTTACTGGTGAATTTAATGGTAGTGGGGTGAAGGAGTGTGAGCTTGGGGAGGACACCCTGACATGGCAAGTAACGATCATCGAGCACAATACTACGATAACAAACACACTTCCACACTAATTCTAAGTGTAGACATGTTACAGACTGAAGTTTGGCCTGCATGCTTTTTTATTGCTGAATGCTATGTATAATGAAGAAGACAGCGCGAGAGAAAATAGATTTTCCACTATGGAGTGATACTACCATCGTACGAGAATATCAAGCTCCCCTTAAATACTAATATGTTCTGACTGATAGTTATAGTGACGGAGACACATTTGTTTCAAATTTAACATGTGTTAACTGAAGAGCCAGGTGAACTTGCTAGAGCTAAGAGTATGTGATACCGTTTAGATGACTAGATTATGCATGTGAAACAACTATTTTGTTTTGTTCAATTAAGATTGGTACTGCGGGTGTTGTAGCTCCTACCCCCTAAATGCATTGTGGTTCAAGTATGTCAACAATAAAATAACATTAGAATCAAATACAAGGTTAAGTTTTCGCTGTTCTCTTCTTTTTCAACGACTTTTTCTTTTTTATAGGTCGACGTGAATCCTCCTATCCTGCTCAAAAGACGAGCGCTGTTCTTTTGGGTGGGTTTGTTTGTTGTTTTTTTTTGTGTGGTTTCGTACCTACCATAGACACTCGGCGTAGTTAAAACTGCCGAGAAAGGTTTCTTGCAAATATGCAGATAATCGGGACATGGGGATGGAAGATTCTGCAAACATTCGGTTTTTGACGGGGCTAGAGGTTTGGGTCTCCAATGCCTGGGCTGGGTAGTGCAGCAAGATGTGAAGTCGGTCTGGCTAGTGCATAAGTTTGGTGCACACCAAGTGGGTCTGGACGGCAATAGGAGCGCGCCTTGCGTACATAGAGATTGATAAATGGACATAACTCGATGGTTGTTTGCTCTTGCATGTTCGAGCTGCCCAATAAATTCTAGATAGTAGGTAGCGTAAAAATTGAATATTTGTTTAGAGACGATGGATTTGTATGTTGCCAGCTCTTAGTATATACTTCTGTGATGCAGGCTACATCTTTTGTGTACGCACTTAGACAGAGGATAAGAGATGATTAAAGATGCTGGGGATGACAGCGAGAAATCATTGTGTTTATAGCACAGTGTAGTGCTTGTCAAACTAGGCTACCTCTCACTAAAAAATTTTGTTTAGCATAGGCAAGATAATCGTCTCAATGTGTAAGAGAACGCCAAGTTGGCAAATATCAAAGTGACGAAGACACATTCTCAAAATCTGTCTGAAACAGTCGCGTGTGTATTTGCGAGATATGAAGGCCACGAAAGGCAGAGGAGTGGGGGCAGATGAATGACAGAATGGACGATTTGCAATAGGAGTACAAGAAAAATGATGTAGACTCAAAAAGATTGTAGGACACTAGCTGAATATATTTTGGAAAATTATGAATAATAGGGTATTTTTACTTATGTCGGTCCTTAACAATCAGAGGTTTCTACGTTAAGATTTCAGGTGCTGAATGTAGGGATGATAAAGGGCTTCTAATAAACTCACCTGGCTACCATCATGTTTAGGTGCTTTAGGATGAGGATTTAAACAGGAATTAATATCTATAAAAGTTCGTAAGTCGTTCTAATAAAGGTTCAGGATGCCAGTCGTCTTCTTTCTATTGCCGCAGAAAGGAATGTGGAGCTACAACGAACCGGCTGGGAATTAGCTGACGACCACGGCAGCAAAGGAAGAGGACAGGATTTATGGAGTGGGCACAATGGAGCCTCGCATGAAGACCTGTGTCGCATTCTTCTGCTTGTGGCAGTTTCTTACTGTATGGAAGGAGAGCGGCTACAGAATCGAATGCCCAAGACGTGCAAAGAATCTTAAAGGACAGCGCAGACTACGAATTGCCCAACCAATTACAATCGGGCAAAACCTACGAAGATAGTGCAAACAGGAATGGTAATCTTACAGACGGGAAACGGTGAGGTGCGAGAAGTTACGAATCGGTTGTTACAGGAAGTTGTGATGTCTAGATGCAAACTGAGACGTAGTGAACAAAGAGTGTTAAATGTTACCTGCTATGTGTGTCGACTATGTTCAACTAGTGGGCCTGTTGTCTTCCTGTCGAAGTAACATTCCACTCTTCTTCAAAAGATTTTTAGTTGCCATGATGATCGTTGTGAATGTACTCTGCTGGCTTTAATGGTTTTTGGATACAGTGAAAGTCATGTACTGCAATTTAGAAGTGATCATGAAGAGTAAGTTCATCCTCCCTTGAGCACTTTGCAATATGGACACATCTACAAACGAATCTCAGATCAAAGTGTTGGGGAATTCTCCACGATCGTTGTAAGGGGCATAAATCATGTACAACGATTGTACCATTTCGTGAGACTTAGAACTAGGTTCCGAAGTTCAAGCGGCTTAATTTGGTTTGTTGGCGCATCACTGAGGACTTCTGTGAAGAAATGTCCTCAGATCGAATTGAGAAGAAGGGTGGGCAAGGTGACCAGAGGAAGAGATGACCGAACCGAGGGTCAGGTTCAGCAGGATTCGCTCTGGCTAATTTTTTTCAGATCGAACTGATTCGTTGTTTGACGCCTTTGCGGTAAAAGTGTTTTAGTTAGGCTTCTAGGATGATATTTAATAGCTACTCTTGTACTGTTGGTCGACAGATACACGCTATTTAATGCCTCCTGGCTTGTTCGCTTAAACAAGACTGATGGTTTTCATGTTAGTGGTAACTTTTTGAATCTGTTGAACTAAGTACTGACAGTTGACGAAGCATTTGATGACTTCTACGTGATCCGATAAAGGCATTGTAGTGTTCGGGGATATGAGAGGAGGTCTGGAGCGTGGAGCGAAGTGGCCTGGATT